>NW_008336615.1:2642-3967 GCF_000622305.1 Nannospalax galili
TCTATTCCTGGTACGGTCACAATATTTGCAGTCTGACATACCTACCAGTTGAGTCACTTTGTTAATAAGTGTGGTTTTCTCTTGTTGCCAATGATTGAATTATTAACTACACTGCTTTTTAAAAATTTCCCCAAATATTCTCTAATTAGAAGGATCTCAACCAGTTGGATCACTTCATTTAGCTTACTTTGTAGGAACAGTGTTGCGTGTGTGTTTAAGGAGTTGCCAGCTGTGAGGCCACATAGTTCTTTTTAAAAATCCCATGTTGTTGTAGAGAAAGGGGAAGGGGTAAGGATAAATGAGGCATGATCAGATGCCCCTAGTAGGGGGCCGGCACCTGACTGTGATGCCTGAGGAGCCTGCCAAGGCTATGAAGGAAACCATGGCTAATGAATATGCTCCACTGTGTTTTGTGGATGATTAAAAGGAGCTAAAGAAAGAGCCACTCAGAGTAGGAAGAAGCCAGGAGCCTTCAACAAGAGGGTTTTTGTTGCTTTGCCAAAGGAGCTATCTAGATAACCAGGCATGGGTACCTTGTGGCTACTTCCATCTTTAAACCTCATAGCCTTGCAAGACTGGTTGCCTGCATGTATCATCTTTCATTTCCTTTTTTCCTCATTCAGTTAACTTTATAACTGAGAAATTCATACAGAATTCTATCCTACCAATGGAAAACAATCACATACAACAATTAAAGAAGTCTTGATTGGGCTTTGTTGTGGACGCATACTTCACACTACCAAGATCTACTGATGAATATGAATGTGTTAACAGTTGAGCTCCATAGGATGGCTCTGTGCTTATATACAAAGGAATCAGCAACCCCATATATGAAGCTGTTAATTGTTGGTATTGAGAGAAAAACCTCTCTAATTACATTCTTAGAGCTACTTTTGGAAATTTAATTCAGTTTTATAGTATCTTTATAAAATTTTCTTTTGGTCCCCTGAAATCACATACTCCTTAAATTCTAAAACTTTAAAAAAGTGCCCAGTTCCTTTTGCTGCTATTTGTGAGTAAGGAAGAAAACAAAGCCCATCCTAACAAAAGCCTAGGTGTTCCCTCCACACATCCTAGTACATGAATTAGGTTGTCATTTGGAAGAAGGCTGATAATAAGGGCTGACCTGGGGTCACATGCTCTCATTTCAACCTCAGATCTGAAGGTAACATGAGAAGATTTCTTACCCATTGCTTAGGATGCACCCCTGGGCATGGAGCAAAGCCAGGAGTCCCCATGGTTATGGGAGACAGAGGTCAGCTGGGTGCTTGGCAACAGGGCTGGCTAGAGAGAGTTGACAGGATCCTGGCAGACGGGAAAAAAAA
>NW_008336615.1:5670-7258 GCF_000622305.1 Nannospalax galili
TATGGGCTTGTGTTATCCACTGGAGCCTGGTGGACTCAGCAGTGGGAATACAACTAAAGACAGTAATTTCTCCTCTCTCAGAAACAATCAATAACCAATAGTTCAGAAGAAAGGGGTAGGACCTCATAATTCTCCCCTTCTTTTTAACTGATGGTTGGTGTTGATAGCCCTGGTCTTGGGTACGCCCAGAGCAAGTAGCTCGAGTTGTGAGTTAATGATTGCAATGGTTGTATGAGTTTACAGAAGGGAATTTCATAGTCCTGTAACTCCATCTTCTATCACATACTTTCCACTGCCTCTTCTGCAGTGTTCCTGGGGCCAGAGGGTGGGGGTGAGAGGAGAGGGTGAGGGGGTAGGGTGTCTTGTTTAAGGCTGAGCCCATAACTATCACATGTTCTCTGAAGCTTGAGCAATTATGAGTCTCTAGATTCACCATCATTCTTTGTAAGGAGAGGTGTCTCAAATTAAGGCTGGGAAACACTTTTGTCTATGCTTCTACTCAGAAGTAAATTTAGAAGGCACTTTGCTCTTATGTCAGTTTAGTTAAATATTAATAATAAGTTTCCTGCTTGAGCCTACTGCCTTCCCATCAGTGATTTTTTTTAATTCAACCAAGTTATTTCATGTATCAATAGTTTGTTCTTTTTCCTTGCTGAATATCTGATTCCCATCAGGCCATAGTTTGCTTATCCATTCTGCATCTGAAAGACATGTGGACTGATTCTAGATAGAACAGGTTTTTGTGTGAATGGTAGTAGCTCTCATTTCATTAGGAGAAATACTCAGCTGGGGGATTTCTGGGTCATGTGGTCAGCATGTGTTTAACTTTGACAGAAGCTGCTATAGTGATTTCTAGACAGGCTCTGCTAGTCTGCTGTTCCACCAGCATGTGTGAGAGAGCCAGCTGCCGCACATTTTCCTGGTTTCTATACTTTCACTCTTATTATTTTTGCTATTGGGGTAAATAAATATGTAGTATTATTCATCATGGTTTTCGAAAGCTCTTTCCACACAGCTATACTTATAAACTCTCAGTGAAGTCCCCGGCATCTAGGGGCACACACACACACACACACACACACACACACACACACACAGGAAATAATAAAATAAATCTTTAATAAAAGAATAATTCTGCAATAATATTTGGAAATGTTTTGCAATGAAGCAACATTTTCTCTCAGTTCATCTTTCAGTATGAACTCCTTCGAGAAGTTAACATGGAACCATGCTGTTGTCACAACAGACACCAAATACCTCAATACATGTGGCTTCACTCATCCTCTACTAAATGCTCTGGAAGTTGTCATAATGAATCTTTTGAAGTATAAAATAGGATGAGTTTATGCATTATGAAATATTCATGCTAACTCATTAACACTGACAAAATCAGTGATAATTTGTAATAGTTCATCGCTAAATATCTTATTAAAAAGCTAAAACTAGTAACTATAACATATTAATTTGCTTTTGGTCATTACTTAGGATCAGAAATAACCTTCTAGGGGATGGAGAGATGGCTCAGCGGTTAAGAGCACTGGCTGCTCTTGCAGAGGACCTGGGTTTAGTTCCCAGCATGCATGTGGAG
>NW_008336615.1:9960-14557 GCF_000622305.1 Nannospalax galili
CGTAGACATAGACATAGACATAGACATAGACATAGATATAGATATAGATATAGAGTGCAATATTTTGCATATAATACCGGGAAACTATAAAATAGGCAGCACATGGAGTTTTCACATACGCATGAGAATTCATCGAGTAAAATGCAATGAAACATATATGGAAGTTAAACAATGGAAATATTGAGAGTTTGTGTCATCATTGCTTCTTTTTCACAGAAATAAGCTACAGTTTGTCTCAAATGTGAATTTTTAATGTTAGCGAGGTGTGAGATCCCTTATTGTTTCTGTGGAGAAGAATTTAGCAAAACTCCTAAATCATTCAATTCTAACACATTGAAAACATTAGAATTCCCTTCTAAGAACTTTTTTGATTTGGAAAGCAATGATTCTTGATTTCTCAAAGTAAAAACACAGTCACTGAATCTCCCATAAAGGATTCCCAGCATCAAACACCCCCACCCCCCACCCCCGTCGTGCTTCCCAGCATTGACCTCTATGGACAGTCAGGGGAGAAATTCTGCGTCCTCTGTGGCACTGATTCACTGCCCTTGAGTATTCCTGTTTTAAGTCAGGGAGGGGGCATACTCATTTTCAGTTTTCCAAAGGAACACCAGGTAATGGTGAAGAATTATCTATCCACCTAATGATGAAATTCACCTTCCTACAAGACAGAATTTTAGATTCATCACTTAGCATCATGCTTAAATTTAGTTCATCTCTCTAAAATGTTGGTATAGTCCAATCTTGTTTCTCCTTAGAAATAGTTTTAAATGTCAATCAAATGAACCTGTTTGACTCCAAGCTCTACCTATTTGCGCTGTACATGTGGTGTGTGTATAGTCCTCACAGAAATGACATCCACAAAGCTTCTGATAGCGCTTCTCTCCTCTAAAAGGCAATCTCACCAAACCTTTCTGCTTTCGTGTTGAATCTGACCTGACTCTGTGCACTCAGTGTTCATCCCCTGACCTGTTCAGTCACCACTGGAAGAGATGAACTTTCTGTCACTCTTTCCTGACACCAGCCAGGCTAGATTGAGAGAAGCCAGGGCAGTCTTAAATTGGAGTTCATGTTCCCTTATACTGGGTAAGACAGAGGGCACAGTGTATGTCTCCACTATCTCCTGACTTCTGAGGAACTGTGAAAATTACAATTTAGCCTGGGTTTTGTGGGTCTGGAGGCCACAAAGTTCCGCCCCCCATCTAGTGTTTACACGGTCAGCTTGTCTGCTTTCCAACTTTAGTTTTCTCTCCTTGCAACTTCTTAGTGGATGAAAGGGGCATATTAGACACTAGGCAGTGAATAAGAACTGACAAACGGGAAGTGGGGCTTTTCTAAGAGAGGTGTTTGTGAGCTAGTAGCTCTAGGAGCCTGGGTTCCTCACTTCCCACTGCCGGACATGCTGTGAGCTCAGCCTACACAGCAGCACATAGCATCGCCTTGGGGAGCCATCAGAATGACTACAGCTTAGACGGTCTAACAATAAAGCATTTTATGAAATGTACAAGTAGAGTACCCAGCCTAACAGTGTTTTCAAGAAAGTTCAGGGCCTGGGAAGATGGTTCAGCAGTTAAGAGCACTGGCTGCTCTTGCTGAGGACCCAAGTTGGGTTCCAGACACCCATATGGTGGCTAACAATTGTCTATAACTCCAGTTCCAGTGGATCCAATGCCCTCTTCTGGCTTCCTTGGGCATTGTATGACATAGGTGTACTTACATACATGCAGGTAAAACACTCATACACATAGAATAAAAATAAGTAAATAAATTAAATTTCTTAAAGAAAAAAGAAAGTTCAGTCATCTATATAATGTTTTAATGAATTTTCCATAAGTATTCTTGAAGTTATGATTTGATTTTGTAATAATATATTATTTAAATACATTAAAATAGGCATGTTACACACACAAATCAAATCAGAATAACTACAGATAGGAGATAGGCATCCATCTCTTAAAGTTTCCCAAGTTGTAACACTGCTTGATCAATGCTGAGATACTCTGAGGCTTTGGAGGGTTGATGTGAAAAGAAAATTGGCCTGTCCAGTGTCTACACTAGTGGCTGACACATGAATGTTGGCTTCCGTATCTTATACTGATGTCAGTTGTTGCTTTCTTCCCCTCCCACTGACCAGTAGATGAAAGTTCTTAAATTACATAAAAATGTGTTTTAATGAAATAGTAAATTCTGGGTGAGTACACATTCAAATACTTTCTCAATGCTTTCCGTAGGTGTTGAGTCCTGGTTTATAATACTGAGAGGCCAGGACTTCTGTTTATTCTATAGCAGTTGCCTGAAGCTCCTTTCCTTTCTTTTTTTAATTTTTTAATTTACATTTCTTATTTATGTGTATGTGTATGGGAGACAGAGAAAGAGAGAGCGAGAGAAGAAGAAAAAGAGAGAGAGAGAGGTGTGAGTGTTGGCATGCATGTCACCACACTTGCATACTGGTTATGACAATTCTGTATGGTTGGCTCTCTCTTCCAACCTTTAGGTGGTTTCCAGGGATTGAACTCAGGACATAGGGCCTGTGGGACAAGTGCCTCTAACCACTTAGCCAAATCCCCAGACCTTGAAGCTCTTTTCTGTAGAAGAGACACTAGACAGACTGTTGTATGGTTCACTGGGATGAAGAGGCACTCCACCTACTGGGAATCTAAGGAGGACTTTTGTTCTTTGTGGTGGCATCAGACCTTTGGTGTATAATGGTGAGTAAAAGATGTGTTGCCTTCTGTGTTCTGAAGTTTCTACCACAAAACAAATGAACAGAATTGCAAAGTGATGAAAGTACTACAAAATTGAAGAGTAAAGAGCTGCAGGTAAGATGGGAGAGGGGCCTTCAAGATGGCTAGTCTTGCCACCCATCCTGGTGACCGGAGTTTGATCCATTGGGCCTACATGGTAGAAAGCGAAAATAGATCCCACTAATTGTCCTCTGGCTGCCACATGTGTACTGTGGCACATTAATGCACACACACACACAAAAATATATAAATGTAAAAAGAATATAATCATAATTCTTGAGAAAGTGGGTGGAGGATATAATTTATGTTGAGTACCAGGAAAAGACCATTCCATAGTGGCAGCATTTAGGCTCAGACCCAAAAGCTGGGAAGAAGTTCATCAGCTCTATGCAAAGGAAAGCCATTTTTGAGGTGCAGGTTTTGCAGTTGGAAAGGGCTCAGTGAATTCAAGAATTAAAAGAAGGCTCATGTGATGGGAATCCTAGAACAAAAACAGGAAGTAGCATACAGGGACTTATTTATGTGTGTAGTTTACTCCAAGTGCCATGGGAAGTCGTTGAGGAGTTTGGGACAGTAGGATGCTATCATAGGATGTATATTTTTAGGTTTCTCTGATGACTGTGTGGATAAAAGAGTAGAAGCAAGAATGGAAACAGGAAGCAGTTTGGATGTTCAGTGGTTCAGGGGAAAGTTGACAAGGGAGTGGATTAGACAGACTGTGGGTGAAAGAATGTGGAAAGCAAAAGAGTATTTAGTGAAGACAGAGGTGGACTCTTAAGTGATTGTGCTGTGGGAAAGACTGCCCAGAGAAGCTGACGCTACACTGATGGGACTGAGGTGTATCTAAGAGCTCAGGTTGAGTGAAGTTTGACAGGTCTACAAAGCATCCAAGAGAAACTACTGGGAAATTAATTTATAAAGTAGACATCTTCACTTTCCCACATACTTTATCCTCAGTTTTTCTTTCTGTAGCTTAAGTTACCAGCAGTCAACCATAGGCCAATGTCCTGAAATGAAAAATTCCAGAAATAAACAGTTCGTATATTTTAAATAACATTTACTGCAGTGTATTGCTACTGTTCTGTTGTATTGTTGATTGTTGCTGATAGTCTCCTACTGTGCCTAGTTTGCTAATTAATTTTACTATAGTTATGTATGTATAGAACAAATATATATTAATATGCACTGTCCACAGTGTCTGCCATCGTCTGAGTGTTTTGGGATGTTGCATCTGCAGATAAGACGGGACTACTATAGAGTCTAGAGCTCTGGGAAAAGGACTAGGCCAGAGATAAAAGTTTATAAACTCCTAGCATATTGAAGATGCTTAAACCCATAGACATAAGTGAAATTACTCATGGAGAAAATATAGAGGGAGAAGTGCAAGTGTTCAGAACAAAGCATCAGACCTGCAAGGTGTCTCGAATCTAGGCAGCAGAGAAATCCAAACTCTCACAAGGGCTGGTTTCAGGCATTGGCCAATCTGAACACATACCAATGACATTCCTACTATAAGGTGAGTAGAAGATATGATTCCTTCCTTATGCTAATTAAAACAAATGTTTAGAGGTGTGGGGGGAGGGGCCAAGACAGTAAGAGAACTAGAACGGCTTAGAATAGCAACTATTTTCAATGGTATGAAGTATTACAATACAACTGTTTTGTGTGACATTTTATCCATAGTAGTGTTGTAACATGGCATATTGCAATGTGTTTGTGGTGACAAAGGTATAAACAAGCATAGGGCTCTGCCAGTGATTAAGAACAAAATACTGGGGGGCTGGAGAGGTGGCTCAGCGGTCAAGAACACTGGTTGTTCTTGCAGAAGACCCAGGTTCGAATCCCAGCACCCA
>NW_008336615.1:16027-27146 GCF_000622305.1 Nannospalax galili
ATTTGAAAACTGATAAAATGCTGTGATAGCAGTGGAGAGATGAAGTAGTCATATGCAGAGGAAGGAAAACAGGTTTATATGCCAGTGTGAGCAATTTAGGGGGTGAGTGTTGGTGATACTGAGTCCAAGGGATGCCCAGGAGACAGGCTTTAAGGGGGCAGAGAGATAAAGCAACATTACCAGTTCATCAGACGCTAACTCGAGAGGGGGTGAATGCAGATCCAGGCTGACATGTGACAGCAAGATGAAAGGTCACAGCCCTCCGAGACTTCCTGTTTCTGTGAGAACGTGCAATCCGAGGTCATCGCCAGCAGTTCAGCAGGCTTCTGCCTTACCTTGTTTTGTGCTGCTATGTCCAGTTAATCCCTTAATTGTGTTCTTCCTATCTTTGTTCATTTTTTTTGAATCCAAGCGACTAAGGGAAGAGGTTAGCAAAGGATTATTCAGGGATATTTGTCCCAAAGAGACTATTGGTGTTTATTAAGCTTCAGAATATGGAAACCAGACGAGCCGGGAACAGCTACTGAAGGAGACAGACTGATAATGAAAAAAGTGTGTAGCCGCCATGTGTACTCTGGAACCTGACTGAACTGTTTACTGCCCGTTGAAGTTGGAAAGTTAGAGCAACTGCTTTTCTGAAATGGCGTCTGTTTAGACATAACTGCTAGATTGCCCATGTGGAATTTTCCATTCTTTCTTTCAGGAGCCTACTCTTTACCTTTTGAGTCTACAATGGGTCAAAACTATGATTTCTCATCCACTAATTCAGATATCCAGATTCGGGCTGGCTACATCAGTTAGGATACAGGAGAGTCTAATTCATTTGAAAAGAAATAACATGTCAAATTACTCAGAGGCCATGACTGGTTCCCTTTGAGCCTCCTGAGCTTTAGAGTCTACATTGAAATAATTTCCTTTGATTAGCCACATTTGAAAAAAAAAAGATGAAAGGGATGGAAGTTGTCCTAAGAAGTTGCTGTAAATGATCCCACTGAAAAGAGATTAAAACTCAGCAAATAGTAACAAAGGGCACAGTGTTCAATATCATGGAAGAGGAAAAAAATATTAGACCAAAATGCACAGATTTTCAAGATAGTGGGATATTATAGCACAATGTATTTTTAATATAACATGTAGCAACGTATTTTAGAGGAAATCATTTGGAGAAGCAGTCTCTTGTGTGGAGCAACACAGCTAAATATTGCACTGCACTGATTTCTGTGTCGGCCTTTGTTTGACACACTGGCTTTCTAGTTAAGCTTAATGTAATTTGAACACAGGAAGAGGAACCACTGTGAAGATTAAATCTCTGCGGCCACAGGTCACAGAATGAGGTGTGGATTCTTCTGGGTCTGGGATTTCAATGTACTGGTTCTAACTGTGTAACCTGACATCCTCAATGCCCTTTAGACTCTTGGCCTTTCTATACCTTTGTGTTTTCTTGATGTCTTGTGATTGAAAAAACTTAATCTTTTCACCCCATGGTAACGGATGGAAATGTCTTCCTGGTATTTGGGAAGTAAGTGGGTCTCATTATGTACAAACTGCTTCTTCAACAACTCTCTGCAGTTAGGGAAGGCTAAGCTATTCCTTGGCAACTTATGACCCCTTGAATTTCAGTGGCTTAACATCACAGTCTATCTTCAATTAAAGGGATGAGAGATCAGTCAAGACGAACATACAGAGTCTTTTTACCAGTTCTGTCAAGAACTAGCATGTATCTCTTTTACTAACACTGACCAGAACTAGACACAGTAAACTCTACCTATAAGGGAACTGAACACGCAGCCTTCCCTGCACACAAGGAGAAGCAAATAGGCTTAAATTATTACCAGAAGTTTCTACCACACATTTTCTTTCTTTTGGAAATATACATATTATACATGCCTGTAATGTATATAATATCTTTATTTTCTAACTGACTCATTTAAAAAATTTATAAGCCTAGAACTTCCAGTTATAGGCTATTAGACGTTATTAAGCAGAAAATTCCTTGTCATGATTCTTTTTGGGAATTGTTTTAAATCCCAGTTGTATAAAATGTTGATTCATTTGATTATTAAGCATAAGTTTACCAAAACTAAGAAGCCCTCAACTTCCCTTTGCAGACATCCAAGTGAAGATTCCTACGTTGCATTGTTAATATAGAAAGAAGTAGGGGAGCTGGGAGGAGCAGTTGGAGATGGTTTGGGCAAAGTACTTAGATCCTTGTCAAGATGATTACAGAACTCTACAAATACTATTTTCTTTTGCTCCTTTCCTTTACCCCTTCTTTCCTTTAACACATATTCAACCTCTGATACATGCTACAAATTCCCAAGTACCAAGGTGACAATCAGAAATGAAGTAGTAACTATCACTCTATTAGGGTGTGCTGCAGTACACAAACCCCTAATTCTCAGTGTCTTAACGCAGTAGCTTAATTTTAATGACTGTAACAGTCCAAAATGTATATTTACAAGAAGTGGAAGGATATTTTCTTAATGAGTCAAGGACCAGGGTCTCTCGTTCATGTGGCTTCAGCATTTGAATCTGTAGCCAAAGTGCTTGTCTGCAATACACCAGGAGGAGGGAAATGCACAGGGAGGACTCATGTAGGAGCGTTCCATAGTCGTGGCCTACTAGTATTTCTCATTCTCACATCCAAATACAGGGTAGGAACAGAGTATCAAGTGCTTGATGAGCCAGAAAGAAGCAAGCTGGGGAGGTTCTTCTCTGGTATAGTTAGAAATCAAGCTTTTGTTCATTTATTTGTTCAACAAATGCTATTATGTGCCTTGTCTTCCTGATACTGTCTTAGGAACCAGGGATAGTGTGGTTAACAAAACAGAGCAAATCCTTCCTTTATGGTGCTAATGATTTAGTTTAAAATGCCATTAGTATGTTGAAGAGTACCAATCTAGAATTCCTCTAGGTCTGTGCCTTAAGAAAATATTGAATATGCACATAGTAACTATGTTACAGAATGTTTAAGGTAATTTTTGCAAAAGGATGAACTGGAAGCTAGTGTTCATCAACAGAAAAAGATGTTTAAATAAATATTGCGTATTTATTCAGTAGAACACTGTAGCAGATGAACTGAATAAACAAGCTATAACTATCAAGAATGATTAAGTCTCATGACCATGCAAGGTTGTACGTGCTTGCAATTCTGGCATTTAGAAGGCTGAGGCAGGATGATCATGAGTTTAAGGTTAGACTGGACTTCATAGTGAGTACATGACCAGCCAGGGCTATATAGCAAGATCATTTCTTTTTAAAAAAATATTTTATTGTTTTTATGATATATGCATGAGTGTATTGCCTGCATGTATGTAAGTACTCCCATGTCATGCAATGCCCAATGCCCCTGGAACTGGAGTTTTGGATCATTGCTAGTCACTATGTGGGTGCTGGGAATTGAACCCAGGTCCTCTACAAAAACAGCCAGTGATATTTATCTTATCTCTCCAGCCCCACAAGCTTTTAGAAGAATAGCAGAAACATAAAAAAGGGCTTATCTCAAGACACAGTGCTGGGACTGGAGAGATGGCTCAGCGGTTAAGAGCAACTGGCTGCTCTTGCAGGAGACCTGGGTTTGAATCCCAACACCCACAGGGCAGCTAACAATCGTCTGTAACTCCAGTTCCAGGGGATCCAACGCGGGCATTGGGCATTGCACGACACGAGTGCACTTACATACATGCAGGCATAACACTCATACACATAAAATAAAAATAAACAAATGAAGATTTTTTTAAAAGGAACACACTCTTACATGGAAAAACACATTGTAAAATAATTACTGCTAGATTAGACTACATTTAAATAAATTCTAAAGATCTGAAAAATAATACAGTGTATTATTTATGAATAGAAATATATATCAAAAGTTAAAGATATGCATGGTTGTGGAGATGGCTTAGTGAATAAGAGGGCTTGCTGACCAAGCATAAGGAAGGACTAGAGTTCCTAATTCCAAGAACCCACTTAAAAAGCCAGGTATAGCAATGTGCACCTGTAAGCCAGGACTGGTTGGGGAGGGCGTGGGAGAATCCCTGACACTTGTTGGCTGCCAGCCTAGTTCCGCATTCTGTGACAGACCCCATCTCAAGGGAATAAGAACGTGGTACATCAGAACAGCAGGACATCCTCTTCTGGCCCCTGCATGGGTATACATGGGCCTGTGTACCTTCACAGACACCTGTATATACACCACAGAGTTTGCTCATTTGCTCTCTCTCTCTCTCTCAGAAAAGATAACTTAGTGCTTTTTCATGTCCCAGGAGAAAGCAGTGAAAAGAAATAGGTGGAGGAGACACGGAGGAGGAGACACAGAGAAAACCTCAGGTGGAGTTACAGTGTAATTTCTCAAAGATTTTTGAAGTAAAACTTGATTAGATAAAACTAGATGTAGATATACAGGGGTTCAACACATCACACTCTATTTTGTTACTACATCTGAAATGTTTTGGGTACCTTCTTTAGCTAGATTCATTTCTTCCTGGCTTCATCCTGTCCCATGACATCCCCAGCCATCATTGCGCAAAGCCTTTGACTAACCCTTCAGCTACTGGTCCTGACCAAGGGAAGCCTTTTTCGTTCTTGCTGCTTCAATGATGCAAGAGAAGCAGTGCAGAAAGGGTGATGATGGGAAGGAGGGAGGAAGAGAGCACAGGTGTTGGTCTCCCAACCAGGGAGGGAGTCATAAGTAGGGACAGGCTCATAGCAGCTTACCTTTCCTGCCCGTGTTGCTGATTACTCTCAAGCAGATCATCGTTACATTTGTCATCTGGAATCTAACTCCCTGGACCCTCACACAACTCTTCTGACGTGCAAGGATCTATTAATGTCATTATGTTTTTAAAGGAATCTAAAAAACTTATACCCTTGTGAGTTAAGGTTGCAATTCATGTATTGGGACTTTGTAGAGTGAGGTTATTCTCATGGGAATAGTTATCTTTTATTTAGACAGGTGCCAAGCCCTCTGCCTCACCTGGGTCCATCAGGCGAAATCTTGTATGAGCAAAGCATTTTTAACTGTGTACATTTGATTCTCTGATCTCTGTCCTACAACTGTGTATACCAGAGAGCTAAACTTCCTCTTTGAGCTTAGGGCAATGCAAGCATAATTAAGGGAAAGGAGGTAAATTTGTGAATCGTTGTCAATCTTCCAGCTGCAGGCCTAGGTGCAAAGACCTAGAGTCGGCCAAGGTGATCTTTGGCCCAAGGTGCTTCTCAGTAGAGCCATGTCCTCAGAAGTTATATTGTGTCTGGTTTGTGCTGTGGGTATTTTCCATTTCATTACAAATTTTCTTAGCTCCTCATTGCATCTCTTTATTTTATAAGAAGTTTGACATTATTGAAATCAATGTCCCAGTATGTTCTCCTTATAGGAGCTCTGTCTTCCTGTTCTTATAGTAGGAAAGGGTGTGTGTGTGTGTGTGTGTGTGTGTGTGTGTGTGTATTCAGTTCCAGAAGCATCTTGCATCTCCACTTGCTCTCCACACCTGCCACATGCTGTTCAGCCATTTCCCATGCTTCCTCTGCTCACTGGTGCTTTCATAATGTAACTTTAACCTTTGGCTTGTGATTTCCTAGCACTGGCGCCATGCTGAAAGCCTTCCTATTAGCCTTATTACTTCAAGACAATGATCCTTGTGGGGACTATCCCCAAATGCACTTGTGCGACTGGGCCCTGGCTTCAGGCTGTCCATCTCATAACTGACATTCCAATGAGCTGTGTTATTTCTAGCAGGGACTGATCTGAGCACGCCATCCACCAGTAAACTGGGGCAGCGTGGCTGGAGTCCACTACCCTTAGAGCATTCAAGTCTGTACCCAAGCATCTGCCCTTCCCTAGTGGGACTGGTTTCTAAGTTCTGGTCTGTTTTCTAAGTCCTAAAGCATGTGATAGACCCATTTTGAGCTCTCTAGGATCCAGTCCTGACTCTCAGCCCTCATCAGGCTCCCATCAGCTGGAGTCCTCCCACTTTGTCTGGACAGCCTATCTCCTCCCAATGTCACTGGATGCCTTCCCTACCCTGGACTCCTCATTTAGCCATATTAGCACTCAGCCTCTGCCCATCCTTCGAGCTCTGGATTTAGGTAGTAAAGCACTGTTGGAGAAATTCCAAGAACTGTGTTTACGTGAAATCAATTCTCAGCTCAACACTCACTTTCATAACTTCCTGTGTGTTTTAATGAACTTTCTGCCATTCTTGCCATAGTGGCTCTTCTTTCTTCCAGGTCAAATTTTTTGAGACGGGATCTCACTTTGTAGCCCAGGCTGTCCGCAAACTCACTATGTAGCCCAGGCTGCCATGGGATGTACTGCAATCCTTTTGGCTCATCTTCATAATTGGCTAGGATTGCAGTCATGAGCCACCACACCCAACAGCCTCCATTTTTGATTCCTTCCTTCTTACTCCCCTACTTTGTAGTACTTTCCCAGAAGGGCTGAGTTTGGGCACATTGCAAGGGCTTGGTACAAATGTTACCTCTCATTTTTTTCTTTTCTTTTTTTGTTTGTTTGAGACAGGGTCTCACTAAGTAGCTCCAGCTGGCCTAGAACTTGCTGTGTAGACCAGGCTGACTTCAAACTCACAGAGATCTGTGTGCCTTTGCCTCTTGATTCTGGGATTAGGGATTAGCACCACCACACCAGCCCCTCCTTTCCCATCTTCTGTCAGCTTATTTATTTGTTTATTATTTTTCTTTTATGTGTACACGTATAATGTGGCATATGGGTAGGTTCACCTGTGTTGTGCATTGCTGTGGAGGTCAGAAGAAGGCATCAAATCCCCTGGAACTAGAGTTACAGTAGGTTGTTAGCTGCATATGGGTGCTGGAATCAAACCCTGGTCCTCTGCAAGAGCAGTCAGTGCCCTTAACCTCTGAGTCATCTCTTCAGCCCCAAGTTTGTTCTTTTTAGTGTCTGAGAGGTCCTGCATCTTCCATCTCTGAGTCATTTTAGATTTAACATTTTCTTTAACTGAGTGATATTTTTTTCTACCTTCTCTTCCAGACCTGACATTCTGTCCCCCACTTGATTCAAATTTGGTGAAGCTTTCCTTTAAACCACTCTTCTCTCCCCCTTGTTATAGCAATGGAAGAAGTTTCCCTGTTCCTTCTCAGAGGGAATCCATTCAACTGTGTTCTACATTTCTTTACATTTGCTGAGAAACCTTTCTCCTGTAGCCTGTTGTTTTTGGTTAGTGCTCTGTGCTTTCCCCTTCAGTGAACATGTACATTCCTGCATTGTGCTAGGTAGTTTTGATATACTGATGAATAAAATATAGCTCTTATCCGGTGTGGCAGGGGAAGATGGGGGTAACATGATATCTACCCGACCGAATTGTAAGTCAGTATGACATGACACACAGTCCTACTGGCCTTCCAATTACTCTATTTGGAAATTTATTACCTCTGCTGTTCCTGAGCCCGTTTCCCCATCCCAGCAGCAGAACAAATAGAAAAGGACAAAATTTATGCAAATACCCCATTTTCTTATTCTGCTCATCCATTCAGGAAATATCAAGAGCCAACTGTGTTCCCACACTGTGTGGGGTGTTGGTCCAGTCCCTATGAGCAAAAACAGATGCTCCTGGAGTTCATGGAAAGCTGGAATGACAAGCTTTCATCACACAAATAAGTGTGAGCTGTGTTATGTGCCACAATGAGGCAATGATGGGCTACAGGAAAGTGCACAGTAAGATGTGTGGTCAAATTCCACAAAGCACGGACGTCTTCCCATGCACAGTGTAATGAAATGGAGGGCTGCCCTAGTGCTGTAGCCAAGCAAAACCCGAAAGGAAGTCCATCTGCGGGGGAAGCTGGCCTGTGCAGAGCCTTTATAGAGGAAGGCGCCATCAGGGACATGGGCCTGGTTGTATAGCTGGCCTGGCAGAAGCAAAGAGATTCAGTCATACAAACAATGGACCCCAAAGAAGTGGGAATTTTCCCAGGAATCTCATGCTGAGAGAAGGAAAATTGCAGCCAGAAGGCGGGACTGTGTATCAAGGAAAGAGATTTATAACTTCTCAGACCACCTTACAAGATGAGAAGCCCAGACAATGATGAATGGATGGTGGGTGGGACCACACCTTGACCAGGACTGCTTAGATGTGCATATTTTGGTTCTCTAGTTAAATTTTGATCTCACTTCAGGACCCCCAAGATGAACTGCGAAGAGGGTGATCACTGGATGTCTTTTGTCTCGCTTCCCAATGTGGCCGCATTGAATGGATCTCCTTTACCTGCTTTCCCCTATTAATTTGGCCCTTTTAATTGTCTAATTGAGGACAGGTGGCAGAAGCTGGGTTAGGGCACAGGCTGAGACCCCCAAGTTTGATAACAGCAGGAGGTCCACAAGTGGGGCAGGTAGCACAGACGACTGGGGCCATGCACATCAAGTGAAGCTATCCTAGACAGAATTGTCTCCGGACCAGCTTAAGATGCTGTCTCTTTATTTAAGAGCCATGGAGACATTGAAGATTTGCACAAAAGGTTGCATGACAAGATACTTCAGTGAAAAGACACTCTAGCTGCAGTGTGAGGCACAGTAGAAGAGAAGGGTTTGAGTCAACACTGTTGGTAAAGCTTTGCAGTCTGTGTGTTTTACATGGCAACCCAAGGAAAATTCCCAATCTAGTGTGGCAGTCCCAATTCACAGCAAATGAAAAGATCTGATTATGCTTCCTTGCGCCCCTGCTCTAGCAGAATAAATGGTGGCAGTTCTCTCTATTTTGTGAATGAGTCTATGCCAAGATTCAGAAGACAGTTCTATCTCTATGGCTTTCAGCTCAGCATTTCACAGCTCATGCATTCATTGGCCACTCGCTGATTTGGAGCCTGGCTATTCTGTCTTCTCCCTCATTTTCCTTCCGCAGTTCTTAAGCTAGCACCGTGTCATTTAAATTCCCCAGAGTACATTAATTCAGTGGCTGAACACCTTTCTTTCTTTTATCTTTGCAAACTATGTGGGGTTTTTACCACGCTTAAGGCAGTAAACCATTCTTCAGGAATCTGACTTTCAAAGGTGTAGGCTTTAAATGGGGAAACAAAGTACACTCTGCCCTCATAAAAGGAGCCCATAAAGTGTCTCGAGCTATACTTCTGTTCCAGGCAGTAGATTTGCCAGGGCTCTATACCCCGTAGGAGAGGGTGGGGTCGTGTCTCTTTGAGGTTGACTCCCTTGTCCCCCCAGGCTCCCTGGCATTCAGAATCATTTCAGTCCCAGAGGGCGGCCAGGAAGCACATTAGTCTCACCCTGGCTGCCATTTTTGGCTTAGAGTGAGGGAGAATGAATCAGAAGCTATCTGCCCTGGCTCTTTGAAGTCTTTGAATGTGCGATACTACTTTTAGGTTTGGGCAAGCCAGGGCTACTGCATAACCAAGGATAGAAAGCAAATTTGCATACGGCTTTGCTTTTTAACAGGTCTGTTCCAAAGACGTTGACTTTGAGTAGACACTGCGGGGCATCAAAAGCTTCAGACCAGGAAGCCTCCCTACCCACGGCATCAGCCCTAGGGCAGTGGGACAGGCCAGCTTCTGCCTGGAGCACAAGTACCTCAAAGTCCTTATGCTAACATTCCTGTTGTGAAGGAGGAGGGGGACAGATCTTGTTGATTCCTATCACTCAGCAATCACTACCAAGTGCCCTCATAGTGCCAGGTATTATGTAAGGTGCTGAAAAATAGCCAGCTTCAGCTCTGCCCTTAGGGCTCAACAGTGTAATTCCAAAAGAACAAAAGCTGTTTTCTTCCCTCCCCCAGCTCACACTCTTTAGCTCTCATCTTTGTCTTTTTCTCCGTTCATTTGTGGTCCCCCCACCACCCCACTCCTATCTCCCTGAAGGCAAATAGTGATGTTTATGCCAGGACATGAATCCCTAGTGAGGAATCTCATTATATCAACAGGGAATATTTGATAATCAATGAGCATATTGTGACTTCTCCAGTTCAGAGATCCTGAATCTATGTTTCTGATGACTTTGACTATGAACCAGTATTGTGGTACCCTGGAAGCCCCGAGAGCTGCTCCAGAGCATAGAACTAGCTGCTGGCTTAGAAAGAGACCTCCAAGCTTGCAAACAGCAGTGAATTTTGTCATGAGCTAATCAGGACCTGAATGGCACTGCATTTCTCTGCCTGAGCTCTTAAGTGCCGTCTCTGCTCAAGCACCTTCTTAGTTTCAGCTTTCTGCAGAGATTTATGCCCCCATATCCACAGGAGTAAGAGTCCTGCTGGCAGTGAGCCTTAGAGAGGCAGTGAGGTTTGCAAAGACTCACCAGAAAATATAATTGCAGGCAGCTGTTGGTCCCTGAGCTGCCGGTCATAAGATTTAACCCTTCATTATCTAGGTATTATGTGGGCAGAGACCTCTCTTGATCTAAGACAAGTGTTTGCTATAGACCCATGGTTGAGCCCTTTGGAGCAGTCACTACCTATTTTAAAGCTTTTGCTTCTATTGCAGTCCTGCTAACCAACCATTTCACTTGTTAAGACTTGAATGTTAGTAAGCACTCATGTTAAATACTGTTCAGCAATGTCGACAGTATTTCTTTGAAACTTCTTTTGTTTGCTTTAACAAAACCTCATCAGCTCTTACTGAAGGGATTAGCATCTGGATCTTTATTCACTAATCCAACATTGCCTCAAACTTGGAAGAAAAAATCAGCTTAGCTTGTCTCAAAAATTCAAGGCAAGGTTAGATTGTACTTGGGCATTTCAAGAGGCAGAGCAAAAGGGTAACAGCACAGTGCCAAGATTGAGCAACCAGGAGGCTTGGCCCTTTGTTGTGCCTGACCTCAGTCAGATGCGTGGTGCTGGGAACATAACTAATTTGTTCAATAAAAAAGCGAAATCCCAAGAAAGTGAATTGCTCAATGCTAGAAAGGTGAACAAATGAAGACGCCCATCAGCGTCGATTTACCTTGTCCCTAGTCAATATAACATTCTCTTTGTCTCCCGTGGGGTAATTCCAGTAAGAACTTTCTTCACAACTCCAAACTTCAAATTCATTTCAACTGTCCTTAGTAACCATCTATTAAGAACAGGGCATAAGCAATGATGCTTATGGGTAGAAAGATTTAAGGGAAATATTGAGACTCTATAATGATGAACTAAGGCAAGCCCTG
>NW_008336615.1:28138-28609 GCF_000622305.1 Nannospalax galili
TCACATTTCATTTTAATTATTATATTTTATGTCTTTGTCTTTACTATACTGCAAAATCCTAGAGACTAAAACCTGCACACCAAGAGTCTTGCTGACTAGATTAACGACTCTGGAATAAATTGATACAGAACAGAAATTACAGTGAATGAGGATAGAACTAATTTATATTCATTTAATAACTGCTACTTATAAGGGACTGTGCTAGAAACAGTCTAGAATCTAATTGATATAATCTTATTTAAGATGTTCAAGGACTGTGTCAGGATTATTAACACATTTACAAATTAGTAAATGGATTTCAGAATGTGATGACCTTTTAGACTAATTAAACATGAACTTAGATCTGCATCCTCTGTGATGACCCAGAGCCCAGGCTCTTAGCATCACACCAGGCAGCCCCAAAGAAGGGAAATATCATCAAAGATATGGGTTGTCCTTAGTAAGCAGCATGGATTAAAGAGACAAATAAAA
>NW_008336616.1:0-219 GCF_000622305.1 Nannospalax galili
AAAGGATCAGGGAGCGGAAAGGTAAGCCTTGGAGCCCCAGAAAGAGGCTGTTAGCCCCAGAAAGAGACTAGTGGGTGTTGCAGGATCAGGGAAGTAAAGGGAGGTGATAGTGGGACCAGGTCCAGCAGCAGTGATCCTAGGGCCCAGTGAAGGCACTAAGTTGGTCTCGGTGAAAAAGATCAGGAAGTAGGATTGGTTCCCCAGGTGTCTGGGGCCCCA
>NW_008336617.1:0-400 GCF_000622305.1 Nannospalax galili
TGACTGAATTCACAAAAGAGAAACATTGAAGAAAACTCAGGCTGAAATGAATAAGGGAGTGAAAAACTCAATAAGCCAACGTGAAACAACAGGGATGAAGGAAATGGAAAACAGAGTATCAACACTAGGGATAAAGTTGAAGAACTGGACTGCTCAAGGAAAGATTATGAAAAAATGTTAAAAACACAGGATTGGAATATGTAGGAGATGTGGAACACCATGAGAAGACCAGATCCGTGTATCATAAGCATAGAGGAAAGAGAAGAAGTTCAGGTTAATGGTATTGAATAGACACAAAACAGTATGATAGAAGAGAGTTTCCCAAAATTAAAGAAAGACATCCTCATAGAAATACAAGAAGCACATAGAACACCAAATACAAAGGACCAGAAAAGAAACT
>NW_008336618.1:0-390 GCF_000622305.1 Nannospalax galili
TTTTTCTGTCAAATCACCAAATTGAAAATTCCTACAGTGGCTCTTTAAAAAATTTTGTCATATATACATGTATGTATGTAAGTATATATACATATATTTGCATATTTTCTGTCAGTAATACTTCTTAAATATTTTATTCACCTCTTTGTATTATGATGCTTCATAGGTTTTAGAATGTATCCGATTTTTCACATAGTAGTATATGCAACCAGCAAGTTTTGTATTGGATTCCTAGGTACACTGCTAAGTTACGAGATACTGTGAGTTCAAAGAATGACAAAGACCTAGAAATATTTCCTATTATAAAAGTACATGAAGCTTCCCATCTATCAAGCAGGAATTAAATTAGCTTGTAAGATTCACACTTCTGCCAGGAGTGGTGGGACACGC
>NW_008336618.1:475-634 GCF_000622305.1 Nannospalax galili
ATTCTAGGGAGACCTTTTTTCAAAAAGTCCAAAAAAAAAAAAAATTCACACTTCTTTATTGTATCTGAGTGATTTGATGGGTATATTTTGTAATTTATCTGAGCAGCACTATGGAATTGTATCATGTCTTTGGTGATAACATCCACTGGGCAATGTCTC
>NW_008336619.1:0-235 GCF_000622305.1 Nannospalax galili
TGATGTAAATTTCCATGCTTCCTCTTCAAATATAATACATTTTTTAAAAATATGTTGATTTTTTTGCATGTGTGTATATCACACAGAACATCCCAAACCATCTCATTTGACTATACACCCACTTCTCAGATAGCACCCTCCTATAGCCTCCCTCCCCCAACTATAGCCCTTATACTCTGATATCCCTGCTATTTGACAAAGGGGCCAAGAATATTCACTGGAGGAAAGACAGCAT
>NW_008336620.1:0-677 GCF_000622305.1 Nannospalax galili
TTTTTTTTCTATTTATATAGAAAATGTCATGGGGATTTTCATAGGGGTTGCATTGCACTTGTTTTGTGGAGGATGTCCATTTTCACAATATTAATTCCACCAATCCATGAGCATGAGAGGCCTTTCAATCTGCAATGTATTCTTCAATCTCTTTCTTCAAAGGTCTAAAATTTTCATGGAAGTCACTTTAAACATCTTTTGTTAGGTTTACTCCTAGACTATTTTAGGCTACCATGAAAGATTATGTCTCTATAAATGCTTTCTCTGACTGTTTCTTATTGACACATAAAAAAGCCAGCGACTTATGCAAAATGATTTTGTTTCCAGTCACTTTGCTGCAAGTTCATCATTGCTAGAGTTTTTTTCTGGTGAAATTTTCGTGCTCTCTTGTGTACAATATTATATCACCTGAAAATGGGATAATTTGACTTCTTTTCCTGTTACTACCCATTTAATTTCCTTCCCATGTGTTTTTGTTTCTCCTTTTCTTTTTTAAATTGAATTTTGGAACATTTCAGACCATTTATTTTGATCATATTTATGCTCCATCCCCTATCTGCACCCCTCTTATAGCCTCCCTGCCAGATTTATGTACTCTTTCATCTATATTAAGGACTATGAAAATGTTGTGTTTCCCGGTATTCTTCAGTGTCCATCTATCCACTGGAGCCTTGTTA
>NW_008336621.1:0-315 GCF_000622305.1 Nannospalax galili
ATTTCTTGCAATGTATTTACTATAGTGAAAATGAATGAGGAGTAGCATTTTGCATTTAGCCACGTTTCTTATGAATTGTGTGCACAAAGGACTTGCCATCAGTGTCATTCATGTTGCTTTAGAAATGTATGTGTCAATCCTGTATCTAAGTGCTGACTTACTATAGAAAGAACAGTACTTCTACCAAAGCTTTTACTACACGGAAAATGAATGAACAGAAGCGTTTTGCGTTTAACCACCTTCCTAATGAGTTTAGAAAAACACGTGTTGATTCTGTATCTAAGTGCTTGCTTCCTTTAGAAAGAACAGTACTTC
>NW_008336622.1:0-356 GCF_000622305.1 Nannospalax galili
ACTGGATCTCCACCTGTAAAAGAATGAAACTAAACCCCTATCTTTCACCTTTCACAAAAGT
Organism: Nannospalax galili; assembly: GCF_000622305.1. Classification (NCBI taxonomy): domain Eukaryota; kingdom Metazoa; phylum Chordata; class Mammalia; order Rodentia; family Spalacidae; genus Nannospalax; species Nannospalax galili. Next base: position 62 of record NW_008336622.1, read on the forward strand.
CAACTGCAAATGGATCAAAGACCTCAATGTAAAGCCTTAAACTCTGAAACTGTTAGAAGAAAACATTGGGGGATATAGGTGTATAGATATAGGTGTAGGAAAGGATTTTCTAAACCGGACGTCAATTGCTCAGGAAACAAGGTCAAGAATCAGCAAATGGGACCTCATTAAACTAAAAAGCTTCTGTAAATCAAAAGAAGCAACCAAAAAAATGAAGAGAAAACCCACAGAATGGGAGAAAATCTTCACCAGTGACACGTCTGACAGAGGTTTAATATCCAGAATATATAATGAA
>NW_008336622.1:384-526 GCF_000622305.1 Nannospalax galili
CAAGAAAGGAAGTAACCCAATTAAAAGATGGGCTAAGGATCTGAACAGAGAGTTCTCAGAAGAAGAAATAAAGATAGCTAAGAAGCATCTGAAAGGGTGTTCAACATGACTAGTAATTAGGGAAATGCAAATTAAAACCACT
>NW_008336623.1:0-236 GCF_000622305.1 Nannospalax galili
ACTCTTAATTTTTAATTCCTCCCCCACCATGGTGGGAGCAATTCATCAGCCGCACGGAGTACTAGATTGGCTTCACACGCCAGTAGGGGGCACTCCTCGCTTTCTTACAGAAGTAGACACTCTTGCATCTATGATTCGTCAAGGAAGAGAAAGGACGCTACAAATTGTAGGAAAAGAACTTGATTCCCTTATTATCCCCTTCCCATTATTAGATGTACAATGGCTCCTAAAACATC
>NW_008336624.1:0-1228 GCF_000622305.1 Nannospalax galili
GTCTCAAGAACCTATATTAAATGCCATGTTGGTATTTACAGATGGTTCCTCAGTAATAGTTTTATTAAAAAGACCCAATTTTGTTATGTTGCTGGTTGATCTGGGAGAACATCCGTGGTTTGATAACTCAGCATTACAAACATTGAAATGTTTGAATCAGCTTATGAGACCTAAATGCTTTGTAGCAGCATTGATCTTGGGCATTAGTGCACTTATTGATAAACTTACATCCTTAACAGTATCTACTGTAGCATTAGTTGAAGAAGTAAAGACAGCTCATTTGGTGAATGATTTAAGTAAAAATAGCTCTATAGCATTAGTTGATCAATACGGTATTAACAAAAAACTAGAAATGAAAATAAATGCGCTAGAGGAACTGGTTTTAGCAATCGGACAAGAAGTGCAAAATTTAAAGACATAGCTCTCAATTAAATGCCATGCTAACTTCAAGTTCATTTGTGTTACTCCTTTAAAATATTATTCTACTATTGGAATGCTACCAAAAATCATCTCTTAGGTGTATGGAAAAAATACAGCTATATCCCATAATATGGAGAACTTACAACAGGAAATTTCTTTGGTAAGCAGAGCACATCTAGATGTGCCTGAAGACATAGGAAATTTAACCCAATCCCTTAAGGATAATATCTCTTCACTTACTCCTAGATGGATTCCTACAATTATTATGGTTGCCATTATATTTGTTTTTTTCTTATTGCTATGCCTTTGCCTTCCAGTCATCTTCAAAATAATTTTCTCTTCTGTCTTTACTCTATGCCGAGAGATACACGAGCTGCATTTAAAAAATAAAAAGGGAAGAAATGTCACGCCACCTCCAGTGGAGCCCACGTGAGGTTCTACGTGAGTTGAGGCTGAAACTTCAAGGAAGAATGCCCCTGAAAATGGCTGTGTTAAAAGAGCATGCTGTGTCCTTGGCTGTTCTGCTTTTGTTCTTGTCTTTATTGCTACAATATTATTCTTGTTCTTTCCCCATAGAGAGACTGCTTTGTACCTACTCAGGTCATTAGGCCCACCTAAAGAGAGACTAGATACAGATGATTTCCTGGGAACTCAGTCACCCAATGTTATACTTCCTCCAAATGCTCCTCTCTTGTTTCAAGCAATAGTCAAAGCAGCTAAGAATAAGCAAACTTAGAAAATTCTAGATGAGTTTCTCCAAGAAGAATAATCCCCCTACTTCAGTCCCTAGAGTTGACTCAGTTATAAG
>NW_008336625.1:0-225 GCF_000622305.1 Nannospalax galili
TTTCAATCTCCCACCCTCCTTCCCAGGTGATATCTGATCCTAAATTGCTGCAGTTTCTCCTCAGGCAGCTGTGAAGACCCTAACCTGGATTGGGTCCCCTGCTGATTAGGGAGTGAGGCGTGGAGTCTCAACACACAAACCCTGGGTGTCGGGTAGAAGCAAGCACTAGGGGAAGTGCTGCAGGCTCTTTTAATGCAGGAGGAGGCACAGCTTGCATCTCCCTTT
>NW_008336626.1:0-529 GCF_000622305.1 Nannospalax galili
TTCCAACGCTTCTCCATCTATCTTGCCAGCTATGGTTACAGTGTGTCCTTTGAAAAGCATGTTTGGAGCCAGGTATGGTGGTGCATGCCTTTAATCCCAGCACTCGGGAGGCAGAGGCAGGTGGATCTCTGTGAGTTCAAGGCCAGCCTGGTCTACATAATGAGTTCCAGGACAGCTGGGGCTACAGGAAGACCCTGTCTCAAAAAGACCAAAAAAAAAAAAAAATCATGTTTGGTAACTTAATCCCCAATGCAACAGTGTTAAGTGGTGGGACATGGGACATTTATTTATGAGCTCATCAGCTTAGGAGAACAGAACTCTCATGAACGCATTAATTCCATCATCATGAGGGTATATAAGTTATCACAAGAATGGGTTCTTGATAAGAAGGATGTCTGGCTTTCTCACCCCTTTGTCTCTTGTATGTGCTTGCTTCTTGCTTTTGACAGATATGACACAGCAAGGGGCCCCTTCGTTAAGCGACTAAGCAGATGTTACTGCCATGCCCTTGAACTTCCCAGCCTCCAGA
>NW_008336627.1:0-618 GCF_000622305.1 Nannospalax galili
CTTCAAGTCTAGGGTGGTATACCACACATGAGACGGTGGCAGGTGGCTAAGCAGGGTGTATGGATTGTGCACCGTGGGGTGAATGTCCTCTACCCTTTCATTTACCCTTCGCAAATCCTGCACCGGTCTGTAATCTCCACTGCCAGGCTTTCTCACAGGAAGCAGGGGTGTATTCCATGCTGACTGGCAGGGTTTAAGGATTTTTACTTCTAGCAGTCTATGGATGTGAGGCTCTATTCCCTTCCTAGCCTCTTCTGGCATTGGGTACTGCCGAACCCGAATGGGCAGGGTCGTGGCTTTGAGTTGGACCACAACCAGGAGCAGGTGCTTAGTGGGGCCAACTCCCCTGGTTTCGGCCCAGGCAAGAGGGAACTCCTGCAACCAGGAGCTCATGTCTCCCTGGCTCCCCTTTTCTAGAGCCACCAGGAATAGGCGATATTCATCAGCCAGAGATAAAGACAACACATGTACTGGCTGCAGGGGCTGTCCTTCTGAGTCCATGACTTTTATCCCTTTAGGCTCAAAATGGATATGGGCCCCAATCTTGGTGAGTAAGTCTCTATCCAACAAAGGTGTGGGACTCTCAGGAACAACCAGGAAGGAGTGGGAAACCTGATG
>NW_008336628.1:0-297 GCF_000622305.1 Nannospalax galili
ACCCCATTTTCATTAAAACCAACTCTTACAGAAGTAAAAAAGGAAAAAAAAAAAGATTTGTTTTTATATGGGGGGCTGGAGAGATGGCTCAGCATTTAAGTGCACTGGCTGCTCTTGTAGAGGACTGGGATTCAGTTTCCAGTAACCACATGGCAGCTCGCAATTCTCTGTAACTGCAGCTCAGGGGATCTGATGCCCTCTCCTGACTTCATCACACCCTTGTGGTGTGCTTATACACATTCAGGCAAAACAGGCATACACATAAAAAATAAAATGATTATTTATTTATTATTTATT
>NW_008336629.1:0-5872 GCF_000622305.1 Nannospalax galili
CTTACTCCTTCCAAAGAGAGTATGATTCCCAGAATTTTAAAGGGAGTAATAATCTGTATTTTATTAGCGGATACATGGAGTCCACCTGTCTGTAGACATTTCCGAGCAACCTTATATAACTCTTCTAATTTTGGGGGGCTTGGAGCTCACAAGATTATATCATCCATATAAATGTACACAGTGGCATGTGGCAGCAAGTGAGCAGGCCCCAAAAGGGTCTTTACATAGATTTGGCAGAATGCTGGGCTATTGGCTATAACTTGGGTTAAAACAGTCCATTCATATCTCTCATCAGGCGTTTTAAAGTTGGTGGAAGGTACAGAGAAAGCAAATTGTTCACAATCCTGGGGTTGTAGAGGGATAGAGAAAAAAAATATTTAATGTCTATAACTATAAGAAATAAAGCCGAGGAAATAGCAGGGATCCAAGGCAGCCACCTTAAGGGTGTACCCACTAGGGTCATTCTAGAATTGACTTTACTCAAATCTTGCAACATTCTCCATTTGCCAGAGGCTTTCTTAATAACAAAGACACGTGTGTTCCATGGACTTACAGAAGGCTGGATGTGGCCCAACCATAATTGTTCCCGCACAATTTCCTTTAAAGCCTGTAGCTTTGTCTCAGATAATTGCCACTGCTCCACCCATACCAGCACCCCAGGGGACCACAGGATAGCCACAACCTGAGGGATAGTGGCCAATAGAATTGGGGGTGAACCCCATGCTCTTTCTTTGGGTCCCCCCTGTAATTGATATGGTGAGACAACCCTTGAGTTGCTGACTCAGGAAGCCTATCAGACTCTTCAAGATCCAAAAGGTCATCATAAAAGGCCTTGCTATCACCAAATATCTTGTCCTATAAGGTTGGCAGATAGCCCTGCCACCACCAGGGTCACACCTCCCCTTTAGCTCCATCTGCATCCTGCCAGGTGAGCCATTCTCAAGTCTCCTCTGATGAGGTGTATCCTCACACACCGAGGATTTGGGGCCTAGAAACTAGGTGCCATCATGATGGGACCTCCTCCTTTATAAGAATGGTTCTATCAGCCCCTGTGTCCACTAGGCAGCGAAACCTCCTACTACCTACTTCAATATCCATCTTGAGTACTAAGGGCTCCCTCAGCCCGGGTTTTGGTGAGTGCTTTTTCCAGCAGTGCTGTAGCATTCCAGAACTGGATGGCTCCCTGGCCATCCATGGAACTGAAGGGGTGGGGCTTCTCCCTGAGCCACCTTCCCCAAACTGGGCCTTTTCATCTGTCCTGGAGCTGGTTGTGGTGCACAGCCAAAGGTGGTTTTGTGTTTTTTTTGTGTTTTTTTTTAAATGCGCCCGGCAGCCATAGCCGCCAGTCACCGGCCAGGGGGCAGTCCCCACCCGGCTTTCCCATGAGCCCCAGACTACTGGAGGTCGCTGGCTGGGGGCGGCCTGAGCACACACATTTGTTCAAGGTGGGTAGGGTGGGTGGCTTTCTCCACTGACCCCATGCACTCCACCCTGCCCTGCCCTTCTGCCCCAGAGGCTCTGAAGCTGGCCAGGGCACACCAGCGGTGCAGCTTGTTGCTTTGGCTGCTTTTGGGTTCACTTCTGTTGCATTTCTGCCTTCTTCCTCAAACCCTTCCCATGATTCCCATGTATCCCCACGAAAAAATTAGTCCTAAGTATTCAGGGAGCCAAATGAATCGCCTCTGCCCAAACCTTTTGAGCTCCAGGATCTGAAAAATCCAATCCCCTGCTTTTAAGCATATCTCTCAGTGTGTTAAGCACTGGGTCTTCAAACTTAAAAATTGGGTTACCCATTTTTAGGGTCTTGCTTACCCAAACCACTTCGATTGGCCCCAATCCATTTTTCCTTCTTTCTTAGTTCTTTCTTTTCCTCTTTTCACCTTCCTTTGAGCACCACATTGAGGGCCAGATTTTGGGGGTTTGAACCAGCGACCCCCAGTGAGTTGAGGATTGGGGATGAGTAAGCATGCCATTCACCAGCCCACACCGCCCCCCCATTACCCATGGACACTCAGATGCAACGAGGAGTCTTAGTCAGGCAGAGACTCCTTTATTGCAAGTGTCACAAAGCTTATAAACGCACCTGGAACTCCCCCCTCCCCCCTGAGTGTGTATCTTAAGGATGGTCACACGCTGATCATGCACTCCTCAGCAGTGCGGAAGTATTCTTCAGACTTTCAAAGCAAGCCAGGCTGCGCTCCCAGTAATTTCCTTTCAGACCTATGCAAGGTGAGGCCTTTAGGTCCCCACAGAAACTAATTACTCTCTGTCCATTTTTATTTCAATTTTCAGATAATTGTTTATATTCACAAATTATAACATTAAAATTATGTGTTTTTTATATGTATACCGACGATTTAACTCTTCTAGATAGTTATAACATAACCTTAACTGACAATCATGAGATTCTAACCTCATTTGCCAGAACATTCCACCTGTAAGAATACGCCAATAAAACATCTTATCACATTTACTATCATGTTATTATATTGTCTTATTTTATTTTTGTTTTGTCCTATAATGCAACGAATAGTCTAAATCAGATAAAGAAACATTCAAATGTAGTTTCTAAGTTCATTGTTATTATTATATACTTAAATTTTCAGTAAAAGATATACCATTCATTTCTATGGAATATAAGTAGAAGAGCATTCTTTGGTATATAAAGAATTTTTAAGGTTGCAGTTTGTGGGTACCAGTGCATGTGTATAGGTGCCGGTGCTTGTGCCACTCTAACCAATATGAAAGAAACAGGCATCCTTCAGGTGTTGGTTTTTCCCTTGCTGCTGATTTTTTTCTTATTTTGAGACTCTATTTTTGCTACTGCCTAAGCCAGACTATCTAGCCCACAAGATTCTTATATTGTCTCCCCTTTCCACTTCTAATAGGCTGCTGTGTTTAAAGGACATGTGCCATTTCCTTAAGATTTTTATGTGGGTTTAGGGTTGTCAGCATTGTGCAGCTTGCACTTTTCACCACTCCTCCAACCCTGCAGTCTGTACTTTTCTTATTTTCTCATAGGAATATTTTTAGTATCCTCACTCGTCATAATAAATATCACATTTGTCTTTGTGATTGAGTCTCATGAGAGCAACCTGAAATCATTTTCTGTTACTGAAAAGACTTGCCTTAGATCTTCCCATGGGGTACAAAGAGACTCTCACAAGACTTTGCAAGGTCAGTGTCAGGTACATACTGTGCCAGTGAACCACTGCCATGATGAGCAGCAATTGCAGAGCACAAGAGTACAGATGTGTCAGGTCAAGTGTTTAAGAGGTAAAGGTATGATTCACTTAGGCAATTTTAAGAATGCATTTAAAGGCTCAGAAATCACAAAAAGGTGCAATTGGAGTGATTTGTTCTGTTTCAAAGTAGAACAAAGAGCATCTTTTATTAACCATGGGATGAACAATTATGGAATGACTGGGAAACATTCCATTTAACTTACTTTATTGGATTAATGGATTGATCTAAAATACCTTTTAACCCCTACACACTTGATATAGACTTTTGAGTCTTGTTTATGAATGTTGGGATTTTCCTTCTTTTCTAATATAGAGTTGGCATTTGTGGAAGTGGTGCTGCATTTTTATGCTTGGTTAATATGACTTTCTATTTCTCTACATGCATCTGTGGTGGTTTGAATGAGAATGTCCTCCTCATAGTTTGCAGTATGTGGAAACTTGGTTCCCATTTTGCGGCAGTGTTTGGGGAGGGTCATGGAGCCTTTAGGAGGTGCAACCATCTTGGAGGAAGCACATCGATGGGGCGGGATTTGAGAGTTCATAGCCATGCCCACTTCTAGTCTGCCTCTCTCTGCTCCTGTGCAGCTGGAAGGTATGATCCTTCAGCTTTCTACTCAGGCCCCCTCTTGCTGCAACACCTCTCCTGCCTTACAGACTCTCCCTCTAGAATCTTAAGCCAGATAAGTCCTTCCTTCTGTAAGTGGCCTCTTGGTGATGGTATTTTATCAGACCAAAGAAGTGAATGATCAATGTGTATTATTTAAAGAATTTAAATATATTTATGAAAAGTTTTCCAAGCTGGAGACAAGAAGTGTTTAAAGATAAAACAATTTGGTGTTAAAGATAAAACAAATAGTGGCATACAACCATAATCCCAAAACTCAGAATGCAGAGACAGGCAGATCCCTGTCTAAGCCATGGGTTCTAAGTCCTAGGAAAACCAGGGAAGCATAGTTAGACCATGTATCAAAAGAGAATAGATAATGATATAAATAAACAATAAAAATAAATGTGCATGCATTGGAACATGCTTTGTACTATCATTTATAAATGCACTACACAGTATTCATTAGTGTCAACACTGATGTATGTACTATATTGCATTGTAATACCATATGTAATGATTAATTAGCTCTTGAGTTATGCAATTATGTAAGTTATGCAATTATGTAAGTTATGCAATTATGTAAGAAGGTTATCTCAGATTAATAAGTGAAGTCCTTTTAATGACTTCATGCTTGTTGAACCAATCCAAAGGCCTGCCTTTTATTGAAATTATTCTAAAGACTATGAACATCTGGATCCATGAACACATATAATGTGTATGAATAAACCCTTTCATTACATGTCATACAGTGGGGTTGCCTCTTCCATAAATGATTGCATTTCTGTGGATGCCTATTTATATTCTCCATTAAGACCCCTGAAGCAGTGAATCAGTTATGGAATTGATGATCATACATAAGTTTCAACAGGGCCTGGCAAGATAGCTCAGCAGTTAAGAATGCTCACCTCTCTTTCACAGGACCAGAGCTCATTTACTAGCACCCTTGTCAGGGACTGGCTAATTGTGGTAACTCTGGCTCTGGGGACTCAGGTGCTCTTCTGGACTTCACAAGTTCCTGCAATCAGTACGTATGCCCATACATAGATACACAATATGCACATTATTTTAAACTACAAAGATAAATCTTAAAAAACAAATATCATCATATAAAATGCTTTCACTTGTAAAGATAAGTTTACATATCTCAAGTGAAAGAAAATCCCTGTACTAAATAGATATAATTAACAATATAGAATTTCTTGTTTAAATTAAATAGGATAAAGTTTTAGTGGTAAATACTATGAGAAGCTCCCAATCAGCTATAAAAATATGCAATTCACTATTTGTAAACATGATCCTCTTCAAACTCAGTTAACATCCTGAGATGCCAATGCCCCATAGGACAATGTTGTCATATATACAAGCATTAACCACGGGCCTCTGCACAGAACTTATCATTGCAGATTCCACACTTCACTTCCTGTTTACTTTTGGTTTATTTGGTAAGTTATTCTGAATTTCACCTCCATGTGCAAGAGTCACTCACTTTAAGAAGATCAACCATCCCTCATCCAGCAGTAATAAGTTGCCAATAGTTTCTCAGCTAAGGTGGGGGCCAGCTTCCTATTTCCCAAGTTCTATGCTGGGTTTTTGCTCAGTTGAGTGGCATGGGTCTTCTAAATGTTCTTCATATCAGCAGGTTCCCAGACCCCTGGAAAACTCTTATTTTCTAGGGATCATGCATGAACCCTGGCACTTACAATCTATCCACCCATATTCCACAATGGTCCCTGAGCCATGGGTGAGTTTGGTTTAATATAGGAATCCTATCCAGGAACAAATACTTTGCAGGCTTTTATTCTCTTCACCTTGGCCAGTTGTGGCCTTTTGTATGCATGGCAGTCTGTTTCATGGGGAGTATCGAAAGATGCATTAGTATTCTCTATACCCTGTGTTCCACTATGTTCCATGAGCCTTAGATGTAGAGGGTCACCTGAAGATTTGTCATTTAGGACTGGGCATCTCACAGACATGTATTCTCTCTGTGTGACCAGTTGTGGAAATCTGTTGTAGTCTCCAT
>NW_008336629.1:7657-9714 GCF_000622305.1 Nannospalax galili
GAAAAGAGAGACACACCCTGCAGATTCCAGAACATGAGGGGAGTGATACGGTCATAGCACAGGCAGCTTGATGGGTCCTTGGAAAGAGAGTCTTCATCCATAAGACAAAGGGACTGCCTGACAGATTTCCGACGAGGTAAGTTCCATGCCAGGTGACCTAGCCCACAGGCTGGAAGCCATGGGACACTTTTACATTTATTTATTTTTATTAATTTATTATTTATTTATTTATTTATATTTTGGTCTCTTTTGAAAATGGGTCTTCATGCAGCCCCAACTGGCCTGGCAATTGTTATGTAGTCCAGACTGGCTTCAATCTCACAGATCTCACCTGCCTATGCCTCTTGAATGCTGGGAATAAAGATGTGTCACTATGCCTGACTTTAACACAGCATTTTAAAAGAAAAACTATAATTCTAGACTGTTTTGCAGCTGTAATTGGAAGGAAGACTGTAGGACCACAGCAAGCTTCATTAGCTCTCTGTCCTAGAAACAGCTTTAGGAGAGAATGGCCTGATTTGGGGGAGAAAGAGAAAAATATGGAGAGATTGTGACCTAATATAAGAGTCTTTCCATTTATTTGAAAAATTACTGAGATTGTGATAAGAGTCTTTCCATTTATTTGAAAAATTACTTTATAGAAAAGGAGTAGAGGGAAGATGGGAACTAAGGATTGCTAGATTGGCCCAAGGTCTAACTATGCCAGGCTTAACTGGGATATTGGATATTGTGATTTTAATCTCAATAAAATCCTATGTGGTATTTTAGTATACTTTCTAATTTAACTGATTAATTTATTTTTATTTTACTGTGAGCACTTTGTCTGCGTATATGTATCTGTAGCACATGTATTAAATGCCTTCAGATACCAGAAGTGGGTGTTGAAATCCCTGGAACAAAAGATACAAACAATTCTTAGCTGCAATGTGGGTTCTAGGAACCGAGCTGCAACAGAAGCCAGTGCTCTTACCTGCTAGATGAATTTTTAAATACAATTAGTATATGACCATATAGTTCAGATGAAACTGTACCATAAATAATATCAATTATAAATTGTATGAATATCTATTCACACGATTAATACTGAAAACATTATTGATATATGTATATGATCATTGAGAAGTTTATCCCTATCTTCAAAATAGATGACTATTATCTGAAATTAGTTGTGCACATCTCGATTTCATGGATAATAGTAAACACTTTTGATATTTTTCTATAAGTCTGAAATTAAATAATCATATTAATAGATGTTTAAGTTTCATATTAGCCTTTCAAAATACATGGCTTATCTACACAGTGGCTCTCCACCTGTGGTCCTCAGACCACCAGGAGCAGCTCCTGCAAGCCTGGATGGCACTGGATGTCCTGGTATCACCTGAAATATCGTGGGTAAAAATCTTTGGCTGTGGGGCTCAGGCCTCTGAGCTGTAACCGTCTCTCCAGCAGATTCTCAGGTCAGATAAGAACTGAGAACCACTGACCTGGAGACAAAAAGTCCCAAGCTCTCCACCTCCCTCTGCCATTACCTGGAGTTCTAATGGCTCCAGTCTCAGGTGACAGAAATTGGGAAGTTCTTGTCATTAAATTCAAACTTCCATTTGCAATGATCCAATTTCTCCAATGAAACCCTGATGAAAACCTGTCCCCAAGGGATGACATACATTTTGAAAATCTGTGATGGTGACTGGGAATTGTCAGAATTCACCTATCAGATTGGAAAGCTACATGTACACCAAACATCCAGGTGAGAATTCAGTTCTTGGATGAGGAGAGAGGGATTTCATGGAAATTCTAACACCTATGTATCTTCTTCAGATTAAGTTTACAAAGGTAATCCTATTATTCTAACCAGTAAAGAAACTCACCTTGCTTTTTGAAAAGAAACAGAAAAAATAAGTTTGTATATTTATTAAATATAAGCATGTTAAAAATGAGAGTATTCGAAGAAAAACAGTGCACTGGTAATAATTCATGTTTTGTATGTCTGCATATTCAAAACCCACTTCTCATACGTCCTGCTCTGAAAAGGAGAGACAAAACCTGATGGAGTCCTT
>NW_008336630.1:0-8546 GCF_000622305.1 Nannospalax galili
ACCTTATCTTTCTTTTTTTGTTTCCTGTCTACCATCAGGTGAGCTGCTCTGTCCCAACATATTACCATGATGGTCTGGCCTGACTTCAGGTACAAATCAATGAGCTATCCGACCACTAAACCCTATGAAGGTATGATTCAAAGTGGAGTTTTCCTCCTTTAAGATGTCTATCTCAGTTGTTTTCTTCAGAAATGAAATGCTAATGAGCACAAATCCACAATCGCATCTTAGAAGTTGGATTGCTACATCATCTGAACCATCAAATGATTTACATTTTAGCCAACATTTTAATTTCCTAATCTTTTCCAGAAACGCAAGGAAAAATGGCTAGAAATTATGTATGAAGACTGAAGTTTTTTGATACTGTTATAAAATTGTTTTACTGCTGAAATTAGGTTACTTCAAAAGTGAAAAGAAATCCTTAATGTTTGCCTTAGTGTGTGAATCATAATGAATTGTTCCTAAGTACTCTTGTATTAATCAGGTCATAGTCCAATAGACGCATCTAAACAATGTTATAGGTTTACCATATTGATGGTCCTAAAAATAGTACAATAACTTATACATCATATTATTACATATACATATATGAACAAATAAGTTTTTAGTAACCTCAATTCAGAGAACCACTCCCATTCAGAACTATGGCACAACACAAGACTTCCAGTTTTAAGACATTTCACTTTTTTTCTTTTAGTTCAGCACTGGCTAAGGAAAAAAGAAGCAAAGGAAATAATAATAAAGTACAAAGACAAGACTAGGGCTGAAAAAAATAAAAATTCACAAACACACAATCTGAATAGCAGAACAGAGGAGGAGTCACATGATTTCACCGGTAAGAGCCAGGATAATGCCTCTGCAGCTACACCTGGAAAGAAAAAAATACCCTAAAACATAAATTATCAGAGCTGGAGAGATGTCTCAGATCTTAACAGTATTGGCTTCTCTTACCGAGGACCCAGGTTCAGCTCCCAGTACCTACATGGCAGCTCACAACAGTCCGTAACTCTAGTTCCTGGGGATCTGACATCCTCTTCAGGCCTCTGAAGGTCTGAGGCATTCATGTTGTGCACATACGCACATGCAGATAAACATTCATACACATAAATAAAAATTAATACATTATTAAAAATAAATTATAAACTAGGCATGGTAGGGCACACCTTTCTTCCCAGCACTGGGAGGCAGAAGCAGGCAGCTCTCTGTGAGATCAAGGCCAGGCTGGTCCACATAGGGAATTCCAGATCAGCTGGGACTATAAAGAAACCATGTCTGTAAATATATAAATAGATAAATAGAACACTTTTTGTGTTTGTTTGGTGCACCTTCATGTAGGAAAGAACTTCCATGTACATTTTTAAGCATTTAACTGGCTTTCCAATGTGCTCCCCAGTGGAGTAGGATGAGCTCCAGTGAACCTGGGCAGACTTACTAGCTTCAAAGGTGGATTCAGGAAATGAGATTATGAATAAAAATCTTCCTCAGAATTTACAAGAAGAAAATAATCAACACACAAGAAAGAAAAGATGATAAAGAGGAAAAATAAAAGCATAATTTCAATTTATTGTAGAAAACATTCCCTTAATTTTTTAAAGTCACTTTTTAGAAAAAAAAAAGCTGAAAATAAATGTTCTACCTACCCTTTAAAATATTTAGAGAGTGACTGTTTTTATTTGTTGTTCTTACAAAGTTATTTCTTAAAATAAAAAAAATGTTTTAAAATTGATTGGCAAAATATGCCTACAGGTGTAATATCAGCATGAATGGTATGGGACCAACCAATCACTCTCTAACTGTATTTAAGGCCCACATGATGGCTAACAACTGTCCATAACTCCAGTTCCGGGGGATCTGACCTGATCCCTGTATTTGCCAGACCAGGTCATCATGATGATGTGGACATGCACATAACTATGGAGAAGTCACAAGCTCCTGAGTGGCCCTGCAGGAGAAGCTCACCCTCACTGCCAGCTGGCTGCAGCAGATTGGCCCCCAGTGCTTCTCAGCTTCCACTTCATAGGACCCAGGATATGTCAAACAATGTACCAGGTGTCTTGCTGTTCCTGACCATGCTCACTAGCAGTGATTATATGACAGAACCCTGAATGGTATGTAAGAGACTGGCTGCCCAGAGTCAATCCACATTTCTCCTTTTCTCATAAATGACAGCTCATCACCCTTTGCCCACCTCATCCCTTTGCCTGACCTTTGGTCTACATCACAGCATTACATTTTGGTTTTACTTAAGCAAAATTGTAACCTCCTTGGTTCGAGTACATCACCCTAAACACCTGCCTGCCAGAGTGAGTGAATGTGGCTGGTTGTTTTTATAGATGCCTATTTAGAGTTTCTAGAAACTAACTTTGGAAGACTGAAAGAATCTATCTTAGAGAGTCACAGATTCCACCAAGGACCAGCTGAGTGGAAGGGACATTCAGGGAACAGGAGGCTAATGGGACTAATGAACAAGATTCGGCCATGCATACATACGAACACCCAACCTGAAATGAGATGTCATGAGGCGCATTAATTTATAACTCCCTATGACAAATCGGAGCCAAGTGTCATAAACGCAAGTACAGCCTTTGCAATGTGCACATTTCAGAGACTCCTACTTGACGCTGATAGGCGATAAAGGCTCCATCACTCACGCCACAGCCTCCCTTTCTGATTACAAAGTACATGCTGTCCATTTCTCTGAACAGGATGACACGTTATCAAAAGATGATAAATGCCTTCGCAAACAGGAAAGGCTAAAAAAAAAACTGCTTGTAATATTTCTCTGTGGTTCTGCAACAACAAACGTCTTGACTGGATTTCCTGTCTGCCAGGGTGGAACAAACCAAACGTGTGCAGCCGCCAGGGAAGCTCAAGTAAAAGAGATAAAACCGCAGACCTAGGTATTGAGGGATTGTTCTTTTAGGTTATACCTACCATAGCTATAATCCAGAGATGGAACTCGTTCCAGAACATTCTACAAAACCAGCAGCCTGCACTAATTTTCCCAAAGGCAGGAAAATGGCTGTATGAAGTTCTTCACTTGCCCCAGTTGTCTGCTCACGTGTGTTTGGTAACTGTGCCATGCTTTCTGTCAGGGGCTGGGAATATACAAAGTACTAAATAAAGAACTGTGGGGCTGGAGAGACGGCTCAGCAGCTAAGAGCAGTGGCTGCTCTTGCAGAGGATCTGGGTTTGTTTCCCAGCCCCCACATGGTGGCAACAACTGTCTGTAATTCCAGTTTCAGGGGATCTGACAGCCTCTTCTGTCCTCCGCAGGCATTGCACGATGCGGGTGCACTTACATACATGCAGGCACTACACACATAAAATAAAAGTAATTAACAAAATATTTAAATATGTATAAAATATAAAAGTTAAGTACAAAGCCTGGTATGGTGGTTTGCATACCTGGCTTTAATGCATTTACAATCCCTGCATTCTTCTGTCTGAGGCAGGAGGATTGAGATTTGGGGCCAGCCTGGGCCATATAGTGAAAACATGCTACTAACAAGAACAAGTCAACATTTCCAAAACCAAAACTAAAATACAATACTATCTGACGAATATCCACCCATTTATTCACATTACACAATATTGACTGACATGGCTATTTTTAATAGACTTTTACAATAGAATTGAGCAAATTCTAATAACTGTGTTTCAGCAGATACTGACATATCTTACATAAATGCTGATACTGACAGATATTTATATAAACTACCATTCCTTGCTTTGGTAATTCATTAGTAAATTTTTCTCTTATATAATACATCATGGACCATGGAAAAGAGTTTAGAATGCCCCAAACAGAATACTGTACATGCTTTGGAGGGCAACATTACAATATTTAATAAACTGAGCACAGGCCAAAACATTTTGAGGTGAAGGAGAATACCCTAAGCTGACTGTTACTGACTCACTCATTTTAGGCTCCAATGAATGGATCAGATTATGTAATGTACAACTTGAACTTGTTTTAGAGAGAGGTTACACCAACATAAATCTGTCATCTAAGTCTTTATGAAACAAATACAATCAATAAGGATAAATCTATTAGCTTTAAGACTGTGTGTTCGAAGTCAGATGTTTTATCCCATTACATAAGAACTTACATGTTTTGGGGCTGGAGAGAGGGTTCAGCAGTTAAGAGCACTAGCTGTTGTAGAAGACTGGGGTTTGAATCCCAGCACCCACATGATGGCTAACAACTGTCCATAACTCCAGTTCTGGGGGATCTGACACCCTCTTCTGTCCTCGACAGACACTGCGTGACACGGTACACTTACATGAAGGCATAATACATAAAATAAAAATAAATTTAAAAAAATTTTAAAAATCTTATATTTAATATGTGCCAATGCTATTAATTGTCAAGAATACAAAAAAAAAAAAAAAAACCAAAGGAAAGGCCTAATCCCTTTAAAAGTTTGTGAGCACCACTGTCTGTGAGCACCCACTGTTTGTGAGCACCACTGTTTGTGAGCACCCACTGTTTGTGAGCACCACTGTCTGTGAGCACCCACTGTTTGTGAGCACCCACTGTCTGTGAGCACCACTGTTTGTGAGCACCACTATTTGTGAGCACCCACAGTTTGTGAGCACCACTGTTTGTGAGCACCCACAGTTTGTGAGCACCACTGTTTGTGAGCACCCACAGTTTGTGAGCACCACTGTTTGTGAGCACCCACAGTTTGTCAGCACCCACAGTTTGTGAGCACCACTCTCTGTGAGCACCACAGTTTGTGAGCACCCACTCTTTGCCTGTTGGCTTCCTCCTCTCTGTGTAACAAAGTGAAACGTTCTTGATTACTCTCAAGAAGTTAATTGTTCTTGGCACTAGAAAAGCTGCCTTAGCCTTGGAAGTGGCTGAAGATCAAAAGAACTCGGGCAGGACAGTCAAATGTTTGGCAAAATGAATTTAGAAATCAGAATCTTTATTCATATGCCATTGTGAAAAAAAATCATTTCAACGCATGTGTGATGATGGGAAACTGGTATTTGTGTGATGAATGGCCTACTTCATCAGGTCTTCCCATCATTAAATACCTCCCTCCTCCTGTTTCCACCACTGGATAAAGACTCTAACTCAACTGACTGACTACAACTAAAATAGTGGCTAGACTTTTCAGCACCCTGGACAGTGCCGCAGGCTCAGAATGCTTCCTAAAAGCAAAGCAAAGTAAAACCAAGGTGTTGTGGTTGAGCATGTCCCAAGATTTTCTAGTCACAAGATTTTGACAAAATAATATATTACTTCATGAAAACTGGGCGAATTAAACAACTATTTGGGTAATAATAGTGCTTACAATTTTAACCATATTTAATTTATAATTATAATTTGACTATGTTTAATTAATAATTTAACTATATTTTACTCTCTTTCCCTCTCTCCCTCTGTGTCTGTGTGTGTGTCTCAGTGCGTGCACGTGGGTATGAGTGCAGGTGCCCACAGAGGGCAGGAGGGTGTCAAGGTATGGACAGTTGTGAACTGCTAACAAGGGTAGTAAATCTGAACTCCAATCCTTTCCAGGACCAGCCAGTGCTTTTAACCACAGAGATATCTATCCAGCCCCTATTTTAACTGTTTATTATATTTAAACTTTTTGCATCTCATAGATGCACTATGACGTGACAAATATGACTTTCTCCGTTTTATACACAGGTAAGCTCATATTAAATCATTTGTCTAAGCTTAAACTTCTACTACATTGACTTTGCAGGATTACATGTCCAGCATACTGCCTCCCGAAGGCATAATTTAACCACACCTCTGTGACATAATAAAAGATTTAAATCAACATCAATATGCTTTTAAAGTTTATGCCATAAAGTTTATTTTAACATCCAACTTAAAGTTAATCATAACTTACTTGCCAAAAAATGCTTAGTTTCTCTTAATAAGTTTTTTCCAAGAATACTTCATTATTGCATTATTTGAAATACAGCACAATTTATTTTAAGTTAAATGACACATTATATTAAGTTTGAAAATAAAACACACATTTTCACAATAAGGGCCACAGAATGGCACAGAACTTGTTTCATAATTTTAAATCTCAAATCTAAAATTACTGAACTTCTTAGAAAAAGTGGTTTTAGTATATATTTATAATATTTGTGTTAGGTTTCTAATTGTTTTCAGATTCAGTATTTTTTAAATCTCTGCAAATAATCCACTGTGTTTAGAGTTTAATAACCTCCTAGTGAAAAATCAAATGGAATATAATTTGTCTATAGTACTCTTTTTAGAACTGTGTCTTTGACGTTCTAGAAACATTCCTTTCATTTGCTTACTGGGTTTTGAAACTATGCTAAAAATTTCATGGCTATAATGACTATATGAGGCAACTTATTTACACAGAGGAAAGATCTTTGGGTCACAGTTTGGGAGATTTGAAAACATGACCCTTTGAGATTATTGCTTGTGCATGTGGTGAAGACTCATGTGATGTAGAAGCATGGAGAAAACCTGTTCACGCCGTGGCCGATATACAAAAACGAGTAAGGAGGCGGTCAAGTGCCAAAAGCTCCTTTAGAGATACAGCCCAATGACTCAAATACACCCCAACTGCTCTGCTCTTCACTTGCTCGTAAGGGCCGCCCACTCCCTGATAGCACCACCTTAGGGACTAAACATTTAATGTATGGAGCAATAATGCCGGAGACACATTTTCAGTTATGATCTTTCCTTTCTTCTATTTTCTTATAACATGAATCGAACAAGAATTATTTATTAACAAAATAAAATTGTGCATGACTCAAAACTACTCCTTCAAATGGTTGTATTCAGATGAAGAATCAGTTGACTGCAGTAACCAAGCCAGGGTAGTCATAAGCAAACTCTTCATCCTATCTGAGTATCTATTCTTCTTTGTATTTAAGTCTCACTTTAACAGGGACATACACAAATAACTAAGTTTTATAAATAGAAATTGAATCTATAGTAGCTGCCTAGCTTATCTTCTGAACTGCAGTTCATTAACAATTGATTATTTCATAATTATTTATCCTAAACTTTTCAATTGTTGTACAGGGATATAGACACCTACACAGGCTAAATGGAAGGCCAAAATTGCAGAGGCAACTCAACCCAGTTTTCTAATGCTTTTCCACATTGGATGTTCATTATGAGCCTCAAGACATTCACACATGTGCACAATATATGAATACATATTAAATATCTATGCATATGCCGAGGCTGATGTCTATGAAGGCATGTGTATCCATGTCAAATGTAATACTGGTCAGCAAGTGGCTGCTTCCATCATCTGTCACTCTTGCTGTGATGAGTTTGGGGATGATCATAAGTGTCTGCAAAAGACAGTTGGTAAAAGGGATTATTGACCAAAATCAATAAAACTGCTGAGAGTATAGAACTGAAATAGAGTTGTTTGTCAAATGCAAAATATTAACTCATGAATTTTGAAGAAGTAGTGGCAGAGGAAAAACCCAAGGTGTACTACACAACGTTTGGAAGTGATGAAAATATTCTGCATCTTTAATGTGGTAGTGTTAACACTCAAAGTGTCCTCTGTATGGACGCCATTTATTATGGATAAATTAGACTGGGCTAATAGTGATCCATGGAAAAGATCCACTTTACAGCTTGTAGGAACACCTTATATAACTTATTTCCCAATCAACATTTACAAATTGAAAGGCTAAATACTAAGGATTATTGTAGTATTTTTAGATGGTATTTGATTCAAAATGTTAGAAGTGTTCTGACACACATACATAAGACATTAAGATTGACATTGTACTCCATTGTACATTGGAGTTCGACAAACCCACATTGATGGCTACTATAGAGACTATGATGATTCATCAAAATCTGAATATAAGGATAACAGGTTTCTGGGGGAAATATGAGTAATTCATCCCAGTTCATCTCTACATTTTTGAAAACACTGTAGCTCTGTATTCTCTGGCATAATCAGCCTTCCTGACTTCTCAGAGCCCCAACCTCTACCCCCCGCCTTCGTTCTGAGTTACCGAAGACAGGACTAAGAGGGATGACAGCGGCTTTGTGGGAAAAAGGTCCATTTTCAGCCTGACAACCAACCACAACATGTATTTTATACAATGTAAATGAAGCGGAAAATAGACAACAGACTCTGTGTTCATTACCACCATATTTTCCATTTAACCAGCAAACTGAGGCAAAGGTTTTTCAGAAATGGACTGGCTCCAGCTTAGCATCATTTCCCATGTTCTCAATGACTAATCAATTAACATATTAGATTTTTTTGCAAATTGCCTATTTCTTTCCCCACTGACTACATAAAGTTGTTTGAAGGCTGTAAGCCTTTCACGGATTAAAATGATCTGGAAAGTAGCCTCCATCACAGGCACTGGGTGTTGGATGCTGGATTTTGTTGTGGGTTAATGATTTTCTTTTCTAAGGCATCTCCTGTAATATAGACATTTTTGTTTGGCTCCATTCAAATTCTGTCAGAAACCCTTAATAGATCAGTCTATGCTTGTCAAATAGTCAACACTAATTCCTTAATTAAATTCAGATATTGGCTGAGCAAAACACATGA
>NW_008336630.1:9160-12910 GCF_000622305.1 Nannospalax galili
ATCAGACATGTTTCTTTTGCAATAGATGGCAATTAACAGAGACCCACAGTTGGTCAACAGATATAGAATAAGAGGCTGTGGAGTGCTCAGCCCTAAATGGGACATCTATATCACATCCCTTCCTCTTAAGGCTCAGGAATCAGAAGGAACTAAAAGACTGTAAGAGCCAGAGGCAGTGGCTACCAACAAATCACTGTTTTCCATAACAACAGGGCAGTGGCACATATAAACTCACAGTGATTTGGACAGTAGGCACAAGACCTCTGCAAGCTCAAGCCAGGAAAAATCCCAGCATGGAGGTGGGAGGGAGACACCAAGCTCCATGTCTGGATGAGGCGCTATTGACAACTGACTCTGGGAGGGGAAGAGTCAGTCTTCCTCAAGGGTGTGCCTGCTGGAAGGTTGACCACATTCCAGGGGTTGGACCTACAGCAAAGACAAGGTGGGGGTTAGGGAAGTGGGGGTGGGGCTGAGAGGAGATGGAGAAGGGCAGTGAATATGATCAAAATACATTGTATGAAATTCTCAAAAGAATCAAGAACAACGTGATTTTTAAAAAGAACTGTCTTTATACCACAACTTTGGGATATGCTCATCTGAGTCACTGTGTCAAAGCATAGGAGATGTACACATCATGGATCATTTTCAAAGCAGACTTTCTTGGGTCTCTATCCTCCGAGTTTCTAACTGATAAGAGCATTCCAAACAAAGCCTACCTTGTTCTAGAGCACATCATGAGGGTAATACTGTCAAAAACCAAACAGGCTAATGGCAGTGTCAGGAGATGGCAGGGATCATAGATACAACACCAGGATCAGAGCTCAGGAGAGATTCCAAATGAAAGTGTCTACAATAATCCCAAATTTCAGTACCACACAGAGCACATTCCTTCTTACTCTTTTAACAAAGCAGTGTAAATCCTTTGTGTCTTGAGGCTGAGGACAGACAAAGATATCTGGTTCCTTAGCATATTTCCTGTAAAAGCACATGAGAAATACTTTCACAACAAGAGCAGGTAAGTAAGTTGAATCTCACACAGCAGAGATCTGGACTTTTTTTTTTTTCCTGCTTTACCATCTATGGAGATGCTAAGCAAGGTAGCCAGATGGCTGGGAGGCCCAGCCTGCATCTGTGAAACGCCATGTGCAAGCGTCCTCACTTGCACGTGTATGCTGACTAGAAGAAAGAAAAGAAGGGGCTTAGGTAACCAAAGTTGAGAACTGGCACTGAATCCCCCACATGCTTGCACCTCTTCATTAGGTGATTTTGTCTAGCAGTTTTGGCAGAACAATTCAAAAGGAAGGGGGAAAAAATCCCTGAATTCTGCATACTCTACCCAGCTAGAGCTGGCTACCATCCAATTCCACCAAAAGTTGTCTTGTCAACGCAAGAGGAATAAATCAAGCAAAAGATGCATTTCACCTTTAGTGGAGCCAAGTGATTGCAAGAATCAACTCGTTCATCATCTTCCATCACCGAGAAATTTAGCAAATAGTAGCAGATCAGGAGTCAATAAATGTGCTTAAATAACACCTTAGCTTCTGCTTGCTGTGCTTTTAATTTGGTAAATAAATGCCTTCCACTGGGCATGCACCCTAGAGCCCACGCAATGACGTGGATTAAGCACTCTGTTAGCTCTGTAAAGCTGAATGCACCTCAGAGGTCTAGCTAATATAATGGTCCTGGAACATTCAGTCCAAATCTCCCTGCTGTCTAATTTCAAACATTAAAAAGGGGCACGTGGGGGAACAACAAAACGTTGAAGTTAAAAATATTTATTTTTTAATAGCTGTAAGTCTACTACCTACACAAATACAGGTATATATGCCTTTCAGTTAAGAAACTGAAGCATAAAGATGTCACTAGTTATATTAGACTGCCCTCAGAATAAGTCTCCTAGGGACACTCTGGAAAAGAACATCTAACAAAAAAATTACTTGTGGGGCTGGAGAGATGACTCAGCTCACTGGCTGCTCTTGCAGAAGACCCAGGTTTGGTTCCCAGCACCCACATGGTGACTAATAACCATCTGTAACTCCTGTTCCAGGGGATCTAACACCCTCTTTTGGCATCCACAGGCATTGCGTGACATAGATGCACTTACATACCTGCAGGCAAAACATTCATACACACAAAATAAAATAAAGAAATCTCCCCAATTTTCAAAATCAAAAGGTAAGATGGTGACTGTTATGTAAAACCTTGAAAACCTCACAGTGCAGCTTTCTTACATTTTTATATTCCTTTCCTCTAATGTCTTTCATGAATTAGCACCGTGCCTTAGGAGAAGCATTAAACATTACTATGAATTCTTATCTGGAAGGAGAAATGCAGCCAGAATCTATGGCAGAGGAGAAGGCAGACGCCTGGGTGTGGTTTTCAAACGCTTGGCAGTTGTTGTGTTTAGAAGTTATACATTAGACTTAAAGGGCACAAATCATAGGAATAAATATTTGAAGAAATTAAAAAGAAAGCTTGCTTTTAAACTTTCTTTTTGATTTATTTATCTTTATTTTATGTGTTTAAGTGTACTGCCTGAATGCATGTCATGCAATACCCACGGAGTCCAGAAGAGAGCATCTGATTCCCCCTGAAACTGGAGTTACGGATGGCTGTCAGCCACCTTTTGAGTGTGGGGATCCAAAGCCAGATCCTCTGCAAGAGCAGTCAGTACTTTTAGTTGCTGAGCCATGTCTAGAGCCCCAAGAAAGGGAGCTTTTAAACCATGAAATGGGCTGCCACTGGAGCCAGTGAAATTCCTGTCAGTGGCATTACAAAACAAACTGGAAAACAAACATTCGCTGGGCTATTAAAAACAACATTCAAAATCCTATTAGGGCTTAAACTGAATGGTTTTTAGGTTTCTTCCAACCCTGAGAGGGTTAGAAAAGAGATCATTGATATTTAAGCACAAAAAAAACACAAACTCAAAAGTTGCCTGTATATTCCCTCTTCAGGGCAGTGCAGAGGGAAGGGCTGGGAAATAAAGAAAAAGCAGAGGGCACAGGGACTAGTAAACAGGAGAGTCAGCTGGTTCCCAGGGAGGAGAATCAGGGCACTCGAGAGACACATTGTCCTTGAGCCAGTCAATTCAACCTTCTGCAGTATGGCTATGTTTGTACTTCCCGAAGCACTGACTTAGTTCACGGGCATGCTGTGGAGCTCACCATGATCCGATGGTGACACAGTATAGAGAGCACAGCAGTGTTTTAACCTGGGGGTCTCGGAGGGCACCCATCAGCATTTACCACATTTGTGGATGAATAAACAGAAGCACCGAGAGGGTAACATGAAGTCGAAGAAAATAATGCGTTTAGCCAGGGGCGGACCCAGAAAATCCCTAGATTCCTGTATCTTTTACTGACTTGGTTTCTAAAGAGAAGTCATAAGTGATAAGCCATAGAAATAGGCCAAAAACTAAGTGTATGCATTTCCTTGAAGTCACCTTTGCTAGAGAACTCACTTTATCTTTGTGCTTGGCAGGGAACATATGAAGAAAGATCTCCACCAGGGTTCGCAGGCGAGATCAAGCCTGCAGTCCTACAGAATTTGCCAACTTCATTTCAAACCTTTATGTGCCATCTCCAATACCTTGCTTCTGTAAATTAATTTCATGCTAGGTCACCTTCTGAAAAACAGAACAGCCTGAACGGGAGGAAATTAGAATCAGAGGAGGCCTCTGGACCTCCTGATATTTTCCCCCACCTTCCAAGGGCATAGGTCCTAAGCCTGGAGTAGCTGGTATAAGGA
>NW_008336631.1:0-335 GCF_000622305.1 Nannospalax galili
TTGTTTTGACCTTTTCGTTGTTAGCCTCAGCCTTTAATGGCTGTGCTATCTTCCAGTCCACTTGTTTTGAAATTAAAAAAATTTTTGTGTGTGTGTGATACACATGACGCATGTGTGCACACATGACATAGTGCTCTTGTGGAGACTAGAGGACAATTTCAGGATGGGTTCTAGGGATCAAACTCAGATGTCAGGCTTGTGCAGATGGCTCTTTTTTACCTGCTGAACCATCTCTGAGTTTGTGTGTGAGTGTGTGTGTGTGTATGTGTATGAGAGAAAGAGAGAGAGAAACACTGTAACTTTGGCTGGCCTATAACTCATTATGCAGACTATAC
>NW_008336632.1:0-332 GCF_000622305.1 Nannospalax galili
TTCTGCATGCTAGGCAAACTACACACCAAGGTATACTCCGGTCCACATTCAACGTTTTTTTAAATCCATAGTTCCTCAGCCCCAGAGCAGCCCCAAGAACTTTTCTTCGTCCCAGTCCTAAAGATGAAGCAATATATGGGTATGTACTTCCATTTCTGTTATCCCCTGCCCTTTCTTCTAACACTCAGCTGATGTCTAGGAGAAAGGTGCTTCCCCCACCCCAGATGGTGACTTTGCATATTCTCAGCTACCTTTTACCAACTCCCATTGCTAGCATACAGGAGAAAGAAGAATCATTGAGGCAAAGAACAAAATATGAGAGTGGATGAGTT
>NW_008336633.1:0-446 GCF_000622305.1 Nannospalax galili
TGTGTGTGTGTGTGTGTGTATGTGTGTGTGTGTATGGCTGTAAGAAGAGGATTTCAGATTTCTCTGGAACCGCAGTTACAAACAGTTGTGAGCGCCACACATGGCTGCCGGAACCTGAACTCTGGTTCTCTAGATGAGCAGCAAGTGCTGTGAACTGCTGAGCAATCTCTCCAGCCTCTTAAGTTCACTTTTTAAGGTTTGTAAACTTCTCAACTACTCCCGTCACTAGAAAATATTAATTTAGAAGAAATACCTATGAAACACTCCATCTCTACTTTGGGTTCTTAGATTTTTTATTTTCTTTTTTCTGGCCATTTTTCTGATATCTCCTCTGGTGACATCTAAAACCAGGACCAAAGGTGTAATAGGGCAAACATTGTTCAGCCCATCTTAAGAGCAATCTACTGATTCAATGCAATCCCTATACAATGCCAACAAAATTCATC
>NW_008336634.1:0-553 GCF_000622305.1 Nannospalax galili
CAACTCAGAGGAATCATCTCATTCATGCTTCCAAGTGAAGCCAGACATGGTGGAGCAAGACCTTTGACTTATCTTCACATAGATGGAACTGATAAAAAAAAGGAACCAGGTTAAATCTGTAGTGAAATGCTTCTTCTAATCATGTAGTTATTAAAAATAAAAAAATGATAAAAAAAAGGAACCAGGGGCTCCTCCCAAGCCCATGTGACCCCTGAGGAACAGATCCTCAAACGACCTTAAGTATAAAATTAAATTGATTTATTTGGGCCAACTGTATTAAATACCCAAAAGGAAAGTATAACCAAGGAGCAAAGTCATCGGTATATTTCTTTAAGATTTCAAGAGATTGCACTTTGGAGACATTAGGCTTAAGTCTATATAAAAAGTTATTTAGACAATTATTTCTCATTGATGACTTTGTTCTTAACCAGAAGGTGCTGCTTAGATGGAAGAATTCAAATCTTGGTCTCAAATACTGTAATGCCCACCTGTACTGAGGGAGACAACCTGCTATTGTTCTCAAATGATGGATAAATTTGTTTTTTCCTCCTAT
>NW_008336635.1:0-163 GCF_000622305.1 Nannospalax galili
AATATTCTCGGGTTCCATTTATTTTCATTTTTATTAAATTAAAAAATATTTCAAGTAGGGCTTGGTCGCACACGCCTTTAATCTCAGCATTCAGGATGCAGGGGCATGTGTAGCTCTGTGATTTCATAGCCAGCCTGGTCTACATAGTGAGTTCCAGGACAGC
>NW_008336635.1:192-575 GCF_000622305.1 Nannospalax galili
AGACCAAAAAATAAAAATTTAATATAGTATATGTTGATTGTAATTAGATACCCTTCCCTATCTGTACTCCATTTACTACCACTACACAATTTCATATTCTCTCTGTCTCTCCCTCTCTTTCTTTCTCAGTCAACTTATGAAGGTATTCCATACATGAAAGAAAACTTTGTCCTCTCCCTGAAGCCTGTTTTGGCCAATACTTCCTCAAGTATCATTGGTGTTTCTTACCAACCTCTACATGTCTATGCTGAGATTTTGCCTGCCTTGAACTTATGGAGGAATTCTACATGCTGTGACCTATGATGTAATTTCATAAGTTACTTCCCAATTACCTATAAATCTCTATTTCTTTGTGTTATTTCACCATATGTGACTCTTAAAAT
>NW_008336636.1:0-1004 GCF_000622305.1 Nannospalax galili
ACAGACAGACAGAAACTGGGTGGGGCCCCTGGGACAAAGTAGAACTCTGGATATCACAATCAAACATACATCTGGTTCTGTTTTGCAGGCTGTGGGGATGTATGTCAGGAGGGTATACTGCCGAGGTGGAGGCCGAAGGATCACAGTTTTATTTTCTCTGTCCATTATTTAAAGTTTTTTTTGTGTGTGTTTGAGTGCCTGCATGTATATATGTGCACCATGTACATGCCCAGTGCCCACGGGGGCCAGAAAATGGCATCAGATAGCCTGGAAATGGAGTCATAGACAGTTGTTAGCCACCACGTGGAACTGAACCCCGGGTCCCCTGCAAGAGCAGCCCGTGCTCTTAACCACTGAGCCATCTCCAGCCCCATCTGTCAATTTTTAAGAACATTCATTTCTTTGATTCCAAGTGATATAGGGAAACTGCACGTCTAGATTCCACAGACACAGGGCTTTTCTAGCATGTGACTTTGTCCATGCTGTGGGAACAGCCAGAGAACCAGCAGAGATGACGGGCCTTTGGATTCCCCAAGGCCAGCCATGGCTGGCAAGTGTATGGAGCTTTCCAGGGGCAGAGGACAAGTGCCGTCCACACCAAGGTGTAGTATGTGAGACCAGAGCACAGGCCAGGCAGGAGGCAGGAGCCAGGATAGAGCTGAACCAAGATGGGAAGGTGGACGGATGCTCAGAGGCAGCACTCTGGGTGAAAACCAGATTTTTGTGGAAGCGGGATAGCCATAAAACGTGAAACCAGCAGGGACAAGTTCTGGCTCAGGGATTCAGAGATGAGGCATCTCTCGTTTTAGACTCACTCTAAAGTTATTACAGAGATACAGAAAACATTCCTCCTAGAAATTCATCAAAATCTCTCAACAAAGGCTGGTGTGAGTGTCTGTAATCGTGGCGGTTGGGAGGCAGAGACAGGAGGATGGCAAGTTTGAGGCCAGCCTGGGCTACATAAGGAGCCATCTCTAAAAACAAGACAAAAGGAAATCAACAAA
>NW_008336637.1:0-379 GCF_000622305.1 Nannospalax galili
CACATATTTTCTCTTAGTATATAGAACTTTATTATACCAAATAAGGCAAACATGCCATATTGGGGGTTTTAGTGAGATCTCTGGTAATTTAGATCCACAAAGATATTTATTTGCTTGCTACATTTATCTTTTTACGTCAACATTTCAAAATCTATGTTAAAATTTCATTGCATGCTGAATCATAAAAATACCCCTTATTTTTACTTTGTGTAATATCTGTTATCAGTCATCACTGTATTATACAGTCTTGTTTCATATCAGCCTAAAGAAAATATATTACTTCCATTCCATATTAGAAATATATTCAAAAATTTTACCTCACTTTGTCGTAAATTCAATAAAGCAAAGAGGAATTTAAAGAAAAATAAACCATCCTGCA
>NW_008336638.1:0-477 GCF_000622305.1 Nannospalax galili
GGTGGCTGTGCCACCCAGGGATGCAAAGAAGGTCGGGTTGGGAAGAGGCCCCGAGGGCTCCTGGGGACTACTGGAGGAACTGGGTTGGTCTGGGTGTAAAGGATCAGCAAGCAGTTGGGACTGTGGACTGAGAGGTCTGCCCAGGTGTCTGGGGTGCCAAGACAAGAAATGGGTCAGTACCAGGGCAGGAAGAGAGATAGGGTGTGGGAGTGGGGATTGTGAATGAGGCTGAGGGAGTCAAGGTGCTGTGGGAGCCACTGGACTTACCCAGGAATGATGCTGGCACAAGATAGCTGGTGCTGTGCAGCCCAGGGAAGCAATGGGAGGTGGTGGTGGGAGTATATTATTTTTATATTACTATGTGTTATATATATATTAAGCTGCCAAAAATTAAAGAAGAAAATGGAATAATGATTTTTTTAAAATGACTTTAGAAATTATCAAATCAAAATTAAAAATAAAGTTCTGGGGTCTGTG
>NW_008336639.1:0-204 GCF_000622305.1 Nannospalax galili
CACACACACACACACACACATACACACACACACAAACAGTCTTTGATATGAATATAGTACTAGCAATAAAATTCTTCTACTGTATTCCTGTGCTCAAGACTAGCTATGGAATATTTCAGTTCTGCACAATACTATAGTTAGGTTTTACTAACTATTCTAAATGTCATTCTTTTGTATGTAACTATAATGATTCACTTACTCAAA
>NW_008336639.1:1854-4061 GCF_000622305.1 Nannospalax galili
GAGGTACATGACCATATGGAAATAGAGTCTTACAACCTGGCTCCGTGGGACCTTGCTCATATGAACCTACAGCAGTGGTGTCAACATGCACAAGACCCATGCAAAACCAAGCAAACAAAAACCCAGCACAGGACTGTGAAAATGGGCAGCAGGACCCAATCTTAGATGAAGAACAATTGGCAGCTGATTACTGCTGGGTTAGGTACAGTTGGTTATCATAAAAGGGGGGACTTTAGATAGGCTGAGTAGACCTCAGTGGAAGAACTTGCACAGAGGGACATTTGGGAACAATAACTTGACCTTAACAGCAATGACAGAATGCATGAAATCCAGTTTGGGGTTGGGGGAGCTATGGAAGTGTGCCAATGGGAAGGGAGTATAAAGATAATTAAGATGTTCTATATGAAATACACATAAACACAAATATAAAATAAAAAATTTTTTTCAAAGAAAAAAGGTTCCAAACTCAGAATCAGAGAGAGAGAGAACACTACGAATAATGATTCTGCATTAAGTAACTAGAATAAGGATTCCATTGATTAAGAGAAAGAAACTGAAAAGTTTGAAAAGGAAAATAAGAAACTAAATTTCAGACACATTAACACCTGAGACTCTACATGACCTTTCAATGATGATATGAATCTGCCAGGTGGACACTCAACTCTAGAGCTTCAAAGGAATGTCTGTTCTAAAACTAAATCCTCAAGATAGAATATTATTTAGGAAAATCAAATTTTTTCTTTTTAATTTTTATTTATTTATTTTTATTTTATGTGTATGAATGTTTTGCCTGCATGTATGGAAACGTGCCTGTGTTGTGCGATGCATACAAAGGCCAGAAGAGGGCATCAGATCCTCTGGAACTGGAGTTATGGACAGTTGTTAGCTGTCATATGGATGCTAGGAACTAAATCCAGGTCTCTGTGAGAGCAGTCAGTGCTCTTAACCACTGAGAGATCTCTCCACCCCAAATTACTATTTTCCATAAATTGATGTCACAATGTAAGCAATTGGTCAATCAATAGAATACCGATTTCAGATAAGATCTTGAAGTCTAAAGCTTGACAGTCACATAATTTTAATTTAAGTCAAAGAATCGCTATTGTGTTTTGTGAACTGCTTCACATGGCAGCTAACAACCATCTATAACTCTAGCACCACTGGATCCAATGCCCTCTTCTCTCCTCCACATACACATATATATATACATAATTAAAAATAAAATATTCTTTAAAAGGGTTTACTAGATGATCTGAATCAGTCTGATCAAAGTAACATCATAGACATCAAGGATAAAAGATGACACAGTCCTTGACTACTTCTGAAAGCTTGAAGATAAGACCCTTCTGCTGAGGACAGGGCATACATTTAGCCACAGGATTTGGAGCAATGGGGCTGGAACTGACTTGGAAATCTCCTCCCTGAAGGCAGCTCTCATAGTTTTTGAGAGCACTGTGCAAGCTGCTAAGGGAGAACATCAAAGGATGGTCCAACCCATTTTAAGGCCTAATAATCATAATGACTGCCACAGCAATAGTGGTACTTTTATTAGTAGGTATGCAATGACTGTACCTGTACTGAGCATGCATATACTTTTTCTCTTGTCATTACCAAAACAATGCAGTATTAACAACTATCTACATAGCATTATATTAGGTATAAGTAATATAGAGATGAATAAGCTATACAGGAAGATGTTCAAAGATTATATATACTTTCGCATTTTATGTAAGGGATTTTAATATTAAAGGATTTTCGTTTCCATCAGGTGGGGGTGTGGTCATAGAACCAATACCTAAGGCTGAGTCTTTCTATTTACAGACAAGTATACCAGTCACCTCTCATCAAAGAAGCTTCCCTTGCAACAAATGGTGACTACTACAGAGTTCCACAACAGGTCACACACAGAGATTGTCTGTGAAATGCCCAGTCCTAAGTGACATCTACGAACCTCTACACCTACCCAAGGCTCATGGAACATAGTAGAACAAGGTGTAGAGAGAATACTAAGGCATCTCTCAACTCTCATCAATGAAGCTCCCTCATGCAACAGATGTCCATGAACACAAAAAGGCATAGATGGCTGAAGTATAGAGAATAAGAGTCAGCAGAATGTAGGTTCGTGGACAGGTCTCCTAAATTAAACTTCAACCACCCAAGGCTCAGGGACCACTGCAGAATAGCAGGCAGAAAGAGTTTAAGAGCCA
>NW_008336639.1:5713-8381 GCF_000622305.1 Nannospalax galili
ATTTAAATTTTAAAAAATTAGTATCATGTTTTGCTAGCTGCAAACTGCTTTTATGTAGCATATTATATACATATGTAGGTGTGAGTGTATGGGTACAGGTCTATGTATATAATTATTATATTAATCCTTAAGGTTTGCTCTGAATTGTTAATGATGTGGTTGTATTTTTTAATCTCCCGCTGCTGGAGATGAAAGCAAGAACTTGACCATGCTAGGCAAGTCCTCTATTACACCCACAGCCCTTAATTTTTATTGTTTCACTAATTCTTATGACAATGTGTGGTACACAGTGAGTGAGCTAGATGTTTGATGATTACATAAGAAAATAAAATACACAATTTAATAAAAAGAACCAAAATGGAAATATTAAAAACAACAATAACTTATAAGAATGATTCAACACTTTTTTAAGTTATACAAAGAAAGAAAGGATTTGACTCTGGACCAAGTCACACTTCGACAATTTATCTCAAGGGAACAGACCTGGTTACTTAATAAACTGGATTATTAAATTGTCCTAAAATTGAAGTAGTCAAGTAATAAAAAATCTCTACCTATGAGATAAAAACACTGGTAATTAATATAACAGAAAAGCCAGACATGATGGCTCACACTTGTAATCACAGCATTTGGGAAGCTGAGAGAGGAAGCTCTATGTCAAGGCCAGCCATGAGCTACACAGTGAGTTCCAGGCTGCCCTGCGTTATAATGACCCTTTCTCAAAAAAAGAAATAAAGTAATAATAATAGTAATAATAGAAAATGCTTTCTTTTCTGTAATAGTGATATCCATCATCTTAAATGAAAGCAAAGCATCTGTGGGAAAACAAGAGAGCTTTAGAAAATACATAAAAGTTTATGTGTGAAACTATAATTGACATATAACATTCTATTTTGTCAATAAACATTAAAATATTTTATTTTATTCTTTGACGAATACATCTGAAAATAGAGAATATCATACCTGCAAGCAAAGTACAATGGAGTGGCTCCTGATACATTTGGCCTGTTAATATGAGCAGCACTGTCTAGCAAGCACTGCACTGTCTGGGGGGAAAAATAAAAGTAAAGCTAGAGTAGTCAAACAAAAGATACAATTGTCAAATTTTACTCCATATAAGGAGAGTTCTTCCCACAGTTTGAAGCTTTAAAAGGAAAACAAGTGGGTGGGTCCATGAATAGGAGGGTAAAAGTAAGCTGAGTTACTACTCAGGTACTGTGTGATTATAGTACTCTCCTGGGATGGCTTTCAATCTGCACCCAACTGTCAAATGTGACTACTCAGACTTGAAATGTGGCTGCCACCAAGAAACAGAATTTATTTTAATTTTAATTATTTAAAGTTACATAATTACATTCAGCTAGCAAACTGAACACTAATAATTTAGATAAGTAAATTGCAAAATTTATGAGTTTCTACCTCTTGGAACAAAATTGAGTACTGAGCTATAATTCTCTCAAAGTCAAGTATAATTGCTGAAGTACAAAATGTTACAAAGCTAAGAAGCCATGTCCATACTGCTCATATTAGCTGCATTTCTGAGAGTCCTTCATACGTATTCTGTCCCCTGCAACCACTTGACTCATAGTGACAAAAAGCAAGCTGATAAAAAATCTTTAAAAGTATACAATTGAGGATTAGGGGTAGAACAAAGCCCACCTGAAAAACCTCAAAAATAATGTTTTCTAGTTTTATTCCTGTGATCCTCATTTGAGTTTCTCCTGCAAAAAGGAAGAAAGCATGTAAAGACATTAAAGAAAATACCTTTTAGAATTAAGTTGCTTGATAATACCTTTGGATTGAGCACATATATTCACTGCTGCTCTAAACCCTAGTACTACATCAGAACACATCACAATGAACACCCACACAAGAACAAAACAGAATTCAAAAGCATACTACAAAAGTCAGTAAGTTCCTCATAGAGGGCATCTGGCAATAGCAGTAGATATTTTTGTTTTCATGACTGGGGAAAGGAGAATGCTTATTGGTAGCTACTTAACAAAGGTTTTTCTTTGTAGGAAATAGTGCCATGCAGAGAACAACCCTCACAAAGGCAACACTGGAATCTAAACAGTTTTCTTAAAGCCTTCAAATCTGTAAAGTACATTATTTCAAAGGTGTAACTCTCTAGTTGTCAAAGCTATTATTCAAATATAAGGTTAAAGGGCTAGAGAGATGGCTCAGCAATTAAGAGCACTGGCAGCTCTTACAGAGGACCTGGGTTCGAGTCACCCACATAGTGGCTAAAAACTGTCCATTAACTCCAGTTCCAGGGGATCCAAATGCCCTCTTCTGACCTCCATGGGCATTGTACAACATGGGTGTACTTACATACATGCAGGCAATACACTCACACACATAAAAAATAAGATATTAAAAAATATTTATTTGTATTTGCTGTGTATGTGTTTTGTCTGCATATAAGTGTGCAACATGAGTGCAGTGCTGAGGGTGCCAGAACAGAAGAGAGTATTGGGTCCCTTTGAACTGTAGTTATAGATGGCTGTTAACAGCCTTGTGGGTGCTGAGAACCAAACCTAGGTCTTCTGCAGTAAGAACAGTGCTCTTAATGCTGAGACATTTCTACAAGCTCAACATTTCACTTCTTGAAGAAGACTTTTCTTCACCTCTGTGAACTTAATTCATCATCTCTATCCAACAAGCT
>NW_008336639.1:9515-12011 GCF_000622305.1 Nannospalax galili
ATATATTCACTGCTGCTCTAAACCCTAGTACTACATCAGAACACATCACAATGAACACCTACACAAGAACAAGACAGAATTCAAAAGCATACTACAAAAGTCAGTAAGTTCCTCATAGAGGGCATCTGGCAATAGCAGTAGATATTTTGATTTTCATGACTGGGGAAAGGAGAATGCTTATTGGTAGCTACTGAACAAAGATTTTTCTTTGTAGGAAGTAGTATTGAAACATTATAGGGTCATATGAGAAAACTGCAGGGATGCAGCCAAACATCTTACCATGCAGAGAACAACCCTTACAAAGGCAACACTGGAATGTAACAGTTTTCTTAAAGCCTTCAAATCTGTAAATTCACCTGCCTCTGCCTCACAAGTGCCGGGATTAAAGGCATATGCCACCACACTCAGGTGGGTCCCTGTTTTTTTTAAAGAGAAGGCCTACTTCGGCATTTTGATCATGGCTTTCACCTTTCATTTTTTTGAGCTGGCAGCGGTTTCTTATCTTAAAGCAGAAATGAGATGGATAGTAGTCAGTGTTCACTACTATGATAGAAATTATAAACAATGAGTCTTCATCTCTCAAAAGACTCAGGAAAGATTAAAGCAAGTTCACTAAAAATATATGTTCACATTTCAAAAATAAAATATTCAAATAAACAGTCAAAAAAGCATTCTTATTATTTTATAAAATACCTAAAATGCTCCTTTTTCCAAAAGAAAGCAGGACTCAGGGGAATAGTCTCCCCCAAAACAAGGAACTAAGTCAAAACAGATATTATAGAAACCAAAATAGTAAGAAATTTGAACACAAAAGAGTCATTATGAAATTTTCAGACTTAGACAACAACAAAAAATACAAAACTCAAAAGATTTATCTAACAAATTAGTCTTCGTAGAAAATAATATTGCAAATTATAGGGTTGTATGAGAAAACTGCTGACTCACACAAAGGAAATAGAAAGTGAGGTCAACAAGATGGCTCAGCTGGAAAAAGTGCTTGCTGCTCAACTCTGACAATGTGAGTTTGATCCCCGGGAACTGCTTAAGGTGGAAAGAGAGAAATGACTCTACAAAGCTGTCCTCTGAACTCCACCATGGTACACAACACATCATACAACACACGCACACATTAAAAAAAAAAAATGAGGCCTGGGCATGGTGGGGCATGCTTTAATTCCAGCACTCTGGAGGAAGAGGCAGGCAGATCTCTGTGAAGTAGGTTAGAGGCCAGCCTGGTCTACATAATGAGTTCTAGGCTACCCAAGGCTGTACAGTGAAACCCTGTCCCAAACAAACAAAAATTAGAAAAAAAATTAAAAAGTCAATTAACAACTTCAAGAATGAATATCCTCATAATTTAACTCATTACTGAACAAACTTTCCTAACTATATAACTTACCTAACATTGAAAACTTATAAATTCATAACAAGAAACAGTATACAAGTCTCAAAAATTGAAACAATTATAAAAAATTATTATTTGGGGAGCTCGAGATGGCTCAGCAGTTAAGAACACTGGCTGCTCTTGCCGAGGACCTGGGTTTGATTCCCAGCACCCACATGGCAGCTAACTACAGTTCATAACTCCAGTTCCAGGGGCTCCAACACCCTCTTCTGGCTCTGCAGGCACTTCACAACATGGGTATACTTACACATATTGCAGGCAATACACTCACACACTTGAAAATAATAAAATATTTTTTAAAAACTTATTATTTGGTACATGGAAATATGTACCAAATGAAAAGCTTAAAAAAGCTGATAATCAGCCAGGTGTGACAGCATACATCATGTATGCTACCTGAATTTAATTCTATCCCAGTATGAATTTTAAAATCTATGTAGTGTAGCTCAGTTCTAAGATTTCTTTTTTAAGCAAAACAGATTTATATAAAAAAGTGAGAAAGAATGCCTGAAGGTACTAGGGGATCCAAGGGAGATATTCTTTTTTGCAGAAAATAGGGATTATTTTGTTTCATTTTAGGTATGTACATAGTAAACAGAGGGCCCTGGGTTCAGTCCCCTATAGCAAAATAAAAACAAATGGTTATAATAAAGCAATGCTGTCTTCTATATAATTTCTTTAAACTCAGACAAGTAGGGTGGGAAGATGGTTCAGAGGGCCCTAAGAACACTTGCTGTGAAACCCAAGTTCAAACCCCCAGCACCCACGTAAAAGCAAGGCATGGCCCCCTATGCCTGTAAGCTCAGCATTGGGGAAAAGAGATTGACAGATCCCCAAGTTCACTGGCCAGCCAGTTCAACTGAATTGGTGAGCTTCAGGCTCTGTGAAAGAAATTCTGTCTAAAGGAAATAACAGAGAGAGCAATAAAAAAGAAAGACTTTTTCCAATGTCCTCATCTGGCCTCCCCATTATTGTACATGGGCATGTACCTTCTGTGTCCCTTGTTTTGCCTTTTAAAGACACCATCTCCCTGTAGCCCCAGCTGGCTTGGAACTTACTAAGTAAACCAGGCTGACCTTGAATTCAAAGAG
>NW_008336639.1:12728-18410 GCF_000622305.1 Nannospalax galili
ATCAGGTGTGTATGTGCTGGCTATCTTAATTGTTAATGGATAAAGGAAGACCCACCCTGAATGTGGGCAGCACCATTTGATGGGCTTGGCCCTGAAAAAGTGTACAGGTGAAGGGAGCCAGACAAGTAAGAAGCAAACAGCACGGGTACATTTCTCTCTGCACTTTAAGAATGTGGTGTGACCAGCTGGTTCAAGATCCTGCTGCTGACTCCCCTGAAATAATGCACTGTAACTTGGACTTGTACATATACAGAATAAAGCCCTTGTTCCCCTCAGTTGCTTTTTGTAAGGATATTTTATTACAACAGAAATAAAACTAGGACATCCTTTCAATCCCTGACAAATATTTATTAAGCAGTAGAAGTACCTACATAATTGCTTCTGTTTAGTTTTTAAAACTTCTTTTTTTTTCTTTTGGTTTTTTTGAGACAGGGCCCCTGGGTGTCTTCGCTGGCCTGGAACGCGCTACGTACACCAGGCGGGCCTTAACCCCACAGAGATCCCCCTGCCTCTGCCTTCCAAGTGCTGGGGTTAGAGCATGCCTGACTAAATAATGTCATTTTTATACTGTACACTTTTTACAGTGCTTCTGTAGAGTTTACAGGCTTAAAACAATTTAGCATAACAGACTAACATATTCCTCTATTTTCAAGCAAATAAAGTAAAAAAGCATGACTTACAACGTAAACTTTTAATATTCCCATCATATTTTCATACATCCTACAGATACTAGAATTTCTTAAGTTTATTTGCCATAACTTTCAATATCCTTCAAAGACATTAAAAATTCTTAAGATAAAATACACTTGACTAAGGTAGTGGCAACTGCTTATTTTAGCATTTTCTTTCCCATTCAGGTATTTTTTTCTGCTTTTCTGTTTTAACAAAATTATCCCAGTTAAGATACTCAATATGACACTGGAGAGATGACTCAGCAGTTAAGAACCTTTGCTACTCTTAAAGTGGACTCAAATTCAGTTCCAAGCACCACTTCAGGCAGCTCACAGGCCTCTGATTCTGTATCCAGGGGATTTGATGCCTCTGGCCTCTGCAAGCTCTTGTACTCACGAGCACATACACAGA
The DNA here is from genome assembly GCF_000622305.1 of Nannospalax galili. Classification (NCBI taxonomy): domain Eukaryota; kingdom Metazoa; phylum Chordata; class Mammalia; order Rodentia; family Spalacidae; genus Nannospalax; species Nannospalax galili. The sequence goes on from NW_008336639.1 coordinate 13,812, forward strand.
CAAACACACACACACACACACACACACACACCTAAAAATAATAAAAAATTAACACTCCATAGGGGCTGGAGAGATGGCTCATTGGTTAAGAGTATATACTACTTTTCCAAAGGATCTGAGTTCAGTTCCTAGTACCCACAGTGGGCAGCTCTGAACTTCCTGTGTAACTCCACCTTTAGGGGATCCTGCGTACTCTTCTAATCTCCTCCAGGCACTTGTACTCACAGTATGTACTCACACACACACACATATATGCATAATTTAAAATGAATCTTTTAAGATCCTCAATATATGCAACTATTAAAGTAAATACCTTTTAAAGTTTTCAAAATTTCACTTGTATGTAAAAATGTTACCAACACAAAAATAGAAAATCATGTGATAAAGGAATGAAAAATGTCAAGGAATCTGAATGTAAAAATTATTTTTAAATGTCTTATAGTACTAAAATGACTGAAAAGTCATCAACCACTGATTTTCTTAGAAAGAAAAATAAAACCCGTTTGCTGGTATCTTTTTGTGAAAGCTCTGAAACAGAAGGGGAAGGATAAACAGTTCAATCAATTACTGATTTGATGCCATAATAGGAAACACAGCAAGAAGAGTCACACATAACCTTTATCACATGATTTTTTTAAATTTCCAATCATTGCTCTGAGGCAAGTAAAGATAACTCAAATACAGAAGGGATCTAAGATGCCCTCATCTCAACAATTAGCAGACTAGGGCAGTGAATGAAGAAAGTCAATACCAGAGCAGGGGCAACTTGCCCATCACCATTCTATTCTGGCAGTTCCTGTTGAGCCTTGTTGAGGAGGTGAACCTTCCAGAAATGTTTTCCACATCCTTAATTAAACAAGGTTAAGTCAAAAATGGATTCTCATTCCCAGATAATCCAAAATGACAATATGTCAATGGTAAAGCAAGGGGACTAGGGAGAGAGCTTGGAAGTTAAGACCACTGGCTGTTCTTGCAGAAGATTCAGGATTGAATCCCAGCACCCACATGATGGCTTACAACCACCGGTAACTCCAGTTCCAGGGGATCCAACACCCTCTTCTGTCCATTACTGGCACTGCAGAACACGGGTGCATTTACATACATGCAAGCATAACACTCATACACATAAAATAATTTTTAATTAAAAAAAGCAAAAGGCCTCTCTGGAACAACAAATTGTTTTCTTGCTGACAATATCCTCCATGATCTAGAAATGAAATATCAAAGAGAATTAAATACCTACATAAAACTGCACTGACCTACTTAAATTTAACAACACAAGTCTCAAGACTGTATACAATCTTAAAAATAAGTGTTTCCAACTATGTAAAAATTGCTAATGTATATATATAAGGGATAAACCTCAAGTGGAGGAAAATGTTCTCTGGGCACTTACTGAACACATCAAAGCTCTTGAAGAAACAATTTTACTGGAAGATTTTAAATCTTACCAAAACATAAGGCACAACATAATCAACAAGAATAGATTTTGGATTCAATTTTTTGAATCCCTAAATATTTTCAGAACTTTGATTTTTAAGCAGATATAGACAATTCAGATACAACCGTTTACAGAAAAGGAAAAAAGTGGCAAATGTTCACAAACACAATGAAGACAGAAAATAATGGACAAATGACACTGCACCTAAATGATCCGTGCCACTTTTCTTATGATTATTTTATATGCGTGTAACTGCATCACCAAAAGAGGGTGTCTGATCTCCTCGAACTGAGTTACACATAGTTAGCTACCATGTAGGTGCTGGGAACCAAATCCTGATCCTCTGCAAAAGCAGGAAGTACTCTTAACTGCTGAAATCTCTCCAGTCCCAATTGTTCCATCTTTCAACAAGAAAATAGCTTATTACGTGCTATGGAGACCACAACTAGCTCGTTGGATATAGGGAATAATGAAAATTTTGGCAACAGTGAAAGGTTTTTGAATGGGCAACAACCAAATATTAATTCAAAGTCAAACACATAATGAATCCAAGATGATTCTGGCAGCACTTGCCCATGTTGCATCACATGACTTCTATTCTGAACACACATCTGCACTATACATGTCATCATACTACCTAACACCAACAATAACTAACTCAAACATTTGGGCTCAGATTCAAGACTATTATGAATTGCAGATTTTTTACTCTACATACAAAATTTTCTACTCTTACAGAAACAATAGTTTAATTATGGAAAAAAAAAGTTTTCCTACCATCATTCCTACCATGTAAAAATTAGTGTTCTGTGTTGGATTATAGCATAGTAAAATGTTTGCTTTTAAAAAATTCTGAGTTGCTAACATGAATTTCATTTAGGAAAACTGCTAAATGAATCTTGACTTGGAATTAGGTCAGAATTTCCAATCAATTTCTGAAATGACCCTAAACCTACCTCTGTCATTGTGTATTATATAATTATGTAAAGCAAGCTTCTCAGCACTAAGGATTATAAAATCACAGTATTGGTTAACTCTGAAAAATGTTGAAGATGCTCTACATAATACAGTATCAAATATTCAGTAAAATTTCTTTTGATTGTATTATTTTTAACCATATGTACTTGTATGTATCTGTGTGTGGGTAGGTGCACATGAGTGTAGGCCCACAGAGGCCAAAGACATTGGATCCCATTGGAGCTGGCATTACAGGTGTTTTGAGTTGCCCAACATGGGTGCTGGGAACCCAACTCAGATCACTACAACAGTACTATGTGCTCCTAACTGCTGAGTCATCTCTCGAGATCCCATCCAGATTTTAATAAAGCACATTAATCTAAGTAGTACACAAACTTTTCTTCATCTTTGACAAGTGGCAAAATTATATTTATATCAAGGAATTATGAACAAATTTCTTTACAATTTATTATCAGTAAATATTTTCTTTGTATACCTATTTTATATACCTATATGCCAAAAAATTTTATACAAATTTTTGCAGAAAAAAATTTCTCAGGTTTTTGAAAAGGAGTTACAAATGGAGAAAGTTTAGAAACCCCTGCTAGGGCCTGGAGAGGTGGTTCAATGGATATAGTTCTTGCCATCCAAGTGTAAAGATAAGAATTAGGATCCCCAGAACCCACATGAAAGCCAAGCAAGGGGCTAGAGAGATGGCTCAGTGGTTAAGAGCGCTGACTGCTCTCGCAGAGGACCCAGGTTCAATTCCCAGCACCCACATGGCGGCTACGACCGTCCTTAACTCTAGTTCCAGGGGAATTCAAAGCCCTCTTCTGACTTCCACAGCATTGCACGACACAGGCATTGCATACATGCAGGCAATACACTCATACACATAAAATAAAAATTAAAATTAAAAGAAATAAAATATTTTTTTTAAAAAAGCCAAGCAAGCACAGCAGCCACCTATAATCATAGCACACAGAAGGCAGGGGATGCCAGGGCAAGCTGATCAGCTAGAATTGGCACTGGCGAAGTCAAGAGATCCTGCCTCATAAACAAAATAGAGTGAGATCAAAGGACACAATCAACATCAACTTCAGACTTTCACATGCACATGAAGCAGAACACAAAACTCTCTCTCTCTCTCTCTCTCTCTCTCTCTCTCTCTCCCCACACACATACACACACACACTTTTTTTAAGCCCTGCTATTCTAGACTCTAATGAAAGGACAAAAATCCTGTTCCTCATTAAGTTTACTTTACACTGAAAAAGAAAGACCAAGAGATAAAACATAAAATGCATAATGTACTAGATAGTGATCACTACTATCCAGAAAATAAACCAGAATTCTCTTTCACTTAGATTCATTTTATAAGTGGTCAAGTTATTTTAGATAAGGTCTTGTCCCTGAAACCCTACATACAAATCACTTCTTGAAAGCTTTGCATTGGGCTATAAGAATTAAAAGTTCCAAACACATAATTACAATTTGTAATGACTTGTTAAAAAAACAAGCTCAGTAGCTTATAATAAAATATAAGCACATAAAAGTATATCGACATAAATATCTGTGACTAATAATTGATGACCTACATATCTTATAAATATAACATTTTTACTTATTCTTTGAGAATTTCACACATGTATACAATGTTTACAGACACCAATTCAAGCTTCTGTTTCTCTTTCTCCTTTATTCTCTCTTATTCTCTTCACTATGATGCTGGCTCACTATGATGCTGGTTCCTCTCTATTACACACTTCAGCTCTTTATATAGCGTTTTCCATTTTCCAACCCCCCAGCCGGTACCAATCAGGGCTCACACACGTGCAGCGGCCAGGCAGAGTGTAGCTCATAGGCATGTAGCAAGATCACCAGGCTGGCAGCACCTGTTTGGCCTCTCCATACTTTGGAGTAAGCAAGCGGGAATCACGAGCCTTGGCAATCAGCCAAGAGTTGGAGTAAACAGCACGAGGTTTGGCAGCCAGCCAGGGCGCCATCTGGCTGACTCAGCTGTGCTCGCTTCCCACACAGGTACGTTAGTTTCGCATCACTGTTCACAAGCAGAAATGTACTGTCTCACAGTTCTCAAGGCTGGGACTATAGGATTAAGCTGTTTGCATGGCTGGTCCCTCCTTCGGGCAGAACAGAGGATCTGTTCTCACCCTTCCCATGGTTCCTGGTAGATTGCTGCA
>NW_008336639.1:19101-20762 GCF_000622305.1 Nannospalax galili
TTTTATGTGTATGAGTGTATTGCCTGCATGTATGTGAGTGCACCCGTGTCGTGCAATGCCGCGGAGGTCAGATGAGGGCATCGGAGTCCCCTGGAACTGGAGTTAAGGACAGTTTGTAGCCGCCATGTGGGTGCTGGGAATTGAACCCGGGTCCTCTGCAGGAGCAGTCAGGTCTTAACTGCTGAGCCATCTCTCCAGCCCCTACAGAGTTTCTTTAGAAGGAATCCCTCTAAATCTATTGAACTCTTGGACCCCTTATGTAATATCCAGCAAAAACTATTGCTATTCAGTTGTGTTGGGAAAATAACAGTGTCAGGAGGACTTTTTTAAAATCTGGTCACATGTCCCAGAAGCAGCTAAAGGAGAATTCTAGCACTGGAATAAATAAAATTGCTCTGAATATAAAAATATATTCTGAAACATTTGTCTACCTACCTTTGTACCTCAAGGCAAAATCATATTAATGTTTCACAAATGCTTTCAATTAAGGTGGCATGTCTGTCTGGTAACTGGATGAAAGCTTGGAAGCTGGCTTAAGATACCAGAAATAAATAAAAGAGGTGGCCATTTTTCCTAGCAAATCTGTAAGTGCAGTCTATGACACTAGTGTCAGACAACTGTTTTTAAGTTCCAGGCACATAAATATGAAACAAAGCTTCAACTATCACTTTATATTGCTCAAGAGGCTTCAGATGGGAAATTCTGTTGTATGGATTTAAGAATATAGTTTATTCTTTTAAAAGAAGAATCTGTTTTCAAATACATTGTATCTTAGTGCTTAAATCAATCCCTTATGTAAACTAACATTCACATTCAGACTGAAGTACATGTGAGTTCATGTGCTTTCTACATCCAAGTTATTCTATGAAGACAGTAATCAATCATTTACGGCAATTCAACACATTTATGAATCTTAAGGGTTAATAGCAAAGAAAATTTACCAAAAACTAAGTGCCAGTTTATCATCAAAACTCTAATTGAGGGCATGTGAGTCTGTGTGTGTGTGTGTGTGTATGTGTGTGTGTGTGCGCAAGGGTTTTACTATGAAATAGCAGGGTGCACACTTGGAGGACAGAACATCCTAGGGGAGTCAGTTATTTCCTTCCGGTATGTGGGTTCTGGGATTCCAACTCAGGTCCTCAAGCTTAGAGGCAAACACCTGTACCCATGGATCCACTGATCCACTGAACCATCTCCCTGGCCCACAAACAGGTTTTTTTTTAAGAGGAAGAATGAAGGAGGGAGAAAAGGAGAGAGGGAGAGCCAGAGGGAGAGCAAGAGGAAAGGAGGTGGATAATGTTTAGCCTGGCATGATATTCCTATTCCTGACCATCTGATGGTAAAATCAGAATGAGCAAATTTCCTCGTCATTTTGAGTGGAGCCCACAGACAGGAAGGTAGCTTTCCAGCAGGCTCTAAAGCTTAACAAAGAAATCCACGTGCATTTCACGGAGCCCTGCCCCCACAGGGTCAGGAGCAGACCTAGCAAGTAGTTAATCCCAGCCTCCTTTGTGTAGGGGAAGGGGGCATTGATTCTGAAACTGTAGTTTGCAGAGAGATGCGGAGAGGGCCATTTGGGCACCACAATTCAAAGGCTTCAAAGGGGTTCTCTCTCTCTCTCTCTCTCTCTCTCTCTCTCTCTCTCTCTCTCCTTCTTTGTG
>NW_008336639.1:21592-24484 GCF_000622305.1 Nannospalax galili
AATTATTAAAAATTGAATATGAAATAAAATTAAAATCCAAATTATAAATATTTTGAGCAGAGTTGTATATTATACTTTTTTATATTTTATATTCCCTCTGCCCACACAGAATTATTAATAATATGTCTATACAACATAGGAAATATTTTGTTGTAATAGTGCATGTTCCCAAACATGTGAAGTAAAAAGTTTCCTGATTTCGAACATTTTTAAAACAAATACATGCACTTCATTTAGTGTGTTCATGGAAATATTTTGGGCAGAGTTGTGTATTATACTTTTTTATATTTTATATTCCCTCTGCCCACACAGAATTATTAACAATATGTCTATACAACATAGGAAATATTTTGTTGTAATAGTGCATGTTCCCAAACATGTGAAGTAAAAAGTTTCCTGATTTCGAACATTTTTAAAACAAATACATGCACTTCATTTAGTGTGTTCATGGATGAATTTACCGTTTTGTGACCATTCTGGCAGGCTACATGCAATGCTGTCTGCCCCACTGCATCCTCAACATCCGCATTACTGACGTGTTGCACAGGGTCATGGAGTAGTTCTGTCCTCCCATTCACAGCCAGGCAGTGTATCTGTGAAGCCATTTAGTTATTAGCACTTATGCAATAGTATTTCATAAAAATCAGCTGATAAATAATGCTACTGTTTTCTCAACTGAGTCTGACATTCAAACTAAAGATTTCTTTTAAATATTTTTTTATTTTTATTTTGTGTGTATGCATGTATTTCCTGCACGTAGGTAAGTGCATCTGTGTCATGCAATGCCCACGGATGACAGAAGAGGTTGTCGGATCCCCTGGAATTGGAGTTATGGACAATTGTTAGCTGCCATGTGGGCGGTAGGATTCGAACCCATGTCTTCTGCAAGAACAGTCAGTGTTCTTAACCACTGAGCCATCTCTCCAGCCCCCCAAACTAAAGATATTTTAAGTCAACAGTTTTCCCACACTTTTAAAAGTGCATTACTGACGTGTTGCACAGGGTCATGGAGCAGTTCTGTCCTCCCATTCACAGCCAGCCAGTGTATCTGTGAAGCCATTTAGTTATTAGCACTTATGCAAGAGTATTTCATAAAAATCAGCTGATAAATAATGCTACTGTTTTCTCAACTGAGTCTGACATTCAAACTAAAGATTTCTTTTAAATATTTTTTTATTTTTATTTTGTGTGTATGCATGTATTTCCTGCACGTAGGTAAGTGCATCTGTGTCATGCAATGCCCACGGATGACAGAAGAGGTTGTCGGATCCCCTGGAATTGGAGTTATGGACAATTGTTAGCTGCCATGTGGGCGGTAGGATTCGAACCCATGTCTTCTGCAAGAACAGTCAGTGTTCTTAACCACTGAGCCATCTCTCCAGCCCCCCAAACTAAAGATATTTTAAGTCAACAGTTTTCCCACACTTTTAAAAGAGAAAATACATGCAGAAAGATGTTGACTACACCATCATGTATTACAAAAATCAAGAATTAAAGGGCTCAGCCAGGTACTGTGTCACACAAATTTAATGCCAACACTTGGGTGGCACGCGCAAGCAGATCTAGTCCAAGGCCAGGTGGGTCTATATAGCAAGTTCCAGTCCAGTCTATTTCTTTTAAATATTTTTTATTTTTATTTTTTGTGTATGCATGTATTCCCTGCACGTAGGTAAGTGCATCTGTGTCATACAATGCCCACGGATGACAGAAGAGGTTGTCGGATCCCCTGGAATTGGAGTTATGGACAATTGTTAGCTGCCATGTGGGCGGTAGGATTCGAACCCATGTCTTCTGCAAGAACAGTCAGTGTTCTTAACCACTGAGCCATCTCTCCAGCCCCCCAAACTAAAGATATTTTAAGTCAACAGTTTTTCCACACTTTTAAAAGAGAAAATACATGCAGAAAGATGTTGACTACACCATCATGTATTACAAAAATCAAGAATTAAAGGGCTCAGCCAGGCACTGTGTCACACAACTTTAATGCCAACACTTGGGTGGCAGGCGCAAGTAGATCTAGTCCAAGGCCATGTGGGTCTATATAGCAAGTTCCAGTCCAGTCAGGGTTACATAGTAAGAGCCTGTCTCAGAAAATAAAATTTAAAATAATAATTCAAGGGCTCAAAATAGTTAAGTATCCTAGGTTTAGGATCACCAAAAACTCTGTTTCTTAGATGACCATCCCATCTAAATACAGCTTATTGCTAGAGAAAAGGAGTTACTATTTTTCTTTTCCCAAAAGCAAATGCCAATTTAAATAAAATAACTACTTCCTGTATTGGCAAATAGCAAATATATCTTATCATCGTACTAAAACACATAATGATGCTTAAGAAGAAACATAAAATACCTACACCACTGAAAGATAATATTAAACTTGCAACTAAGAGGAACTAAGGGAGCTGGTCATGGTAGAACACACCTGTAATCCCAGCACTTGACAAGTAGAAGCAAGCAGATCAGGAATTCAAGGCCAACCTTGGCTACACAGTAAATCTGATGCCAGTCAGTGTCACACAAAAACCTGTCTTTAAAAAGGGGGCTTTGGGGAGCAGCTGGAGAGATGGCTTAGTAGTTAAGAGCACTGGGTGCTCTTGAAGAGGACCTGAATTCAGTTCCCAGCACACACATGGTAACAACCATCTGTAACTCCAGGTCCAACATTCCTTCTGACCTCCACTGGCATGGGTGAACTTTTCATACATTCAGGCAAAACACCCATACACATAAAAATAAAGGAATAAAAGTGTAGCTTAGTGGTAAACTCATGCTCTGCATATACAAGGCTCTGCATTCAAGTCTCCATCCTCAACATAAAAAAATGTGAGAAAGACAGAAAAACAGATACACTGTGGACTGTATCATAAGAGGCTGATTACATATCTATCAGCT
>NW_008336639.1:31065-33996 GCF_000622305.1 Nannospalax galili
CCCAGAACTTGGGGAGCAGAGGCAAGAGGATCTCTGAGTTCAAGGCCAGCCTGATCTACATAATGAGTTCCAGGCAGCCAGGGCTACATAGCAAGACCCTGTCTCAACCCCTCCTCCCGAAAATTTTATATATATATATGAAAGGCCTCATAAGAAACTAAAACTGAAGAAAGGACTATCAACCCAAAAATAAAGTTAAATGTCAACAGTAAGCCATAGCCAGGCTTACACCAGCTATCAGCTAAGCAGGAGGCTATGGCAGAAAGAGTACCTAAAAGCCCAGGAATTTGAGATCAGTCTGGACGGCACAGCAAGACGCTGTCTCAAAGAACAAATGTAGCAAACACACACAAAAGGTAAACAATGAGCTGGGAAAAATAAGTGGAATAAGTGTGACAGACTTGATTTTCTGCTAATAAAAAACAAATAAGAAAACAAATGAACAGAAGAAATATAAATAATAATGTTCATTTGAATCATGTTTCAGATAAGCAATGATTGAAAATAACAGTGGTCTAAGGGGGAGGGTGAAAAATCAGCATCTTCTAAGCAACTTAGCAATAACCTTCAAAAACCTCATTTAGACTGGCGGTAAGACCTATAATCCCTAAGGAAGGAAGACAGCAAACTCAAGGTCAGCCTGGACTACATGGGGAGACCTGGTTCAAAAAGAAAAAGCTAGTCAGGCCCAATGGTGGCACATGCTGGTAACCTAGAGTTTGTGAGGTAGAGGCAGAGGGATCAGTGTAAGGTCACCCCTGGCTACTTATTGAGTTCAAGGCCAGCCTGGACAACTTACTGAGACTCTTATCTCAAAAGTAAATGAAAGAAGACAGGGCTGGAGAGATAGCTCAGTGGTTAAGAACACTGGCTGCTCTAGCAGAGGACCCAAGTATGATTCCCAGCACTCACATGGTGGCTAACAACCGTCCTTAACTCCAGTTCCAAGGGATCTGATGCCTTCTTCTGACCTCAGTGGGCATTGCACCACACCGGTGCACTTACATACATGTAAGCATAACACTCATACACATAAAACAAATTCTTTTAAAAAAGTAAATGAAACCGGGCATGGTGGCACATGCTTTTAATCCTAGAACTTGGGAGGCAGAGGCAGGTGGATCTCTGTGAGTTCAAGGTCATCCTGGTCTACACAGTGAGTTTCAGGCCAGCTGGGGCTACAGGGAGACCCTGTCTCAAAAAGACACACACACACACACACACACACACACACACACACACAAAGTAAATAAAGAGGAAGAGGAGGAAGAAGTGGGGAGGGGAAAAGGAAAGCAAAGGGGAGATGAAGGCCTTCGACTCAGCAATTATAAGGTTTATTTTGTTTATGGATATGTGTTTACCTACATGAGTTTATATATGTGCCACATGTGTGCAGGAGCCTATGGAGGCCAGAAGAGGGCACTGGATCTCCTGAAACTGGTGTTACAGGCAGTTGTGAACCACCAGGGTGCTGGTAACTGAACTCAGGTCCTCTGCAAAAACAGCAAGTGCTCTTAACTGCTGACTCATCACTCCAGCTCCTGATTTTTAATTTTAATCTAGTTTTTAAATTGCTGACTCATCAATTATTGTACTGTGTACTTATGATATTAATTCTATGTTGGACACAATAGCCAGATTATTTCTCCTTTTGTTTTGTTTTATTTTGAAACAGGGACTCTATGTAGCCAAGGCTGGCATAAAATTCATGAGTTCTGTCTCTGCCTCCTGAGTGCTAGAATTACAGGGGTGCGTCATAGTGCCCAGCTTATTTATCAAATATTATTCTAAATATTGTTGTTAAGAAATATGTTACTATTTTGAGACAGGGTCTCCTTATACAGTCCAGGCTTTCCTAGAACTTACAAGAGTTTCTTAGAATAAAAAAAGAACTGACTAGTTAAAAAAAGCTGATGTGTCAGCCTATTTAAATTTAAAACTTCTGCTCATGAAAAGATATCTACTTATTGAAATAAACCACAGAGTAGTAGAAAATGTTTCTTATACATAAATCTGACAAAGAACTTGTATCTAGTATAGTCAAGAAATGTCTGTAAATCAGTGATGAAGAAGGAAAACTGCCACAAGGAAATGAGCAAACAACAGACATTTTATAAAAGAGGATGTATAAATGGGCAGTAAGAACAAGAAAAAAGAGCCACAAACTCCAGTCTTCAGGGAAAAGCAACACCAGCCACACTGATACCACCTTAGCACTGCTGAGATGATTGAACATCCAAAGTCCAGCAACACCAAGTACTGTGGGACCCTTGGCCCTGCTGCTGGGGTCAATGGCACTACCACTGCAGAACAGTTTGTCAGTTTCTCACAAAGGTAAGCATACACATCTACAGCCAGCCATGGAAGCCCAAGGGATTTACACAAGACAAAGCATGTCTACAAAGACCTGTACAAACACATTTATAGCAGCTGTATTCATAATCGCCCCAAAGAAACAACCCAATACGTATCCCACTTTCTATCACCAAGAGAATGGAAAACAAAATGCAGAGTCCCCGAACAGAATGCACCACTCTCCCTACTGAGCAACAGAAAGAACTACTGAGAGAGCAACAATATAGGCAACTCTCACAGGTCTTATGTTGAACAAGAAACACCAGACACCCACGTGTATAGTCTCTGATTCCCTCTGAATGATATTTGCAAATAGAAGAGCAAGCCTGATAGACATAAGAGCAATGAATATCTGTGAGCAATAGGGATTGTTAGAATGGGACACTATTTTCTGCAGTGATAGAAATATTCTACATTTTTATTTTAAAAAGTTAGTTACAGAGATCAAAACTCACTTGATTTGTGCATTTCACTGTATGTACTTTTTTTTGGTGTTTTTGAGACAGGGTTCTCCTGTAGCCCAGCTGGCCTGGAACTCACTATGTAGACCAGGCTGGCCTCAAACTCACAGAGATC
>NW_008336639.1:35607-37550 GCF_000622305.1 Nannospalax galili
GTCTTTTTGAAACAGGGTCTCCCTGTAGCCCCAACGGTCCTGGAACTCACTATGCAGACCAGGCTAGCCTTGAATTCAGAGAGATCTGCCTGCCTCTGCCTCCCAAGTGCTGGGCCTAAAGACATGTACCACCACACCTGGCTTAGGCTGAAGTTCTTTTGCTTGGAGTTCAAGGCCCCTTCCCAATAGTGGCCACAGGAGTCCAAGGGGATGGACATGCCAACAGGCCCAGCTACAAAGTGGGTGATGCCCAGGCAGTTTAAGCACACCCTTGTCTGTCTCTCTACCCAGCTTCTTGGAAGGTCCCTGAGATGAGACCTCTACTCCAGAAGTGTCTGTTCCAGCCAAACTTGAAGCCAAACATTTCACATACCAGCACCACGGTATCAATGGTGCAAGTGCTCTCTCTACTTTAAAAAAATTTATTTATTTTTTTATTTTTATTTTTTATGTGTATGAGTGTATTGCCTGCATGTGTGTAAGTGCACCCATGCCATGCAATGCCCGTGGAGGTAAAAAGGCATTGGATTCCCTTGGAACTTGGGTTATTGATAGTTGTTAGGTGCGATGTGGGTGCTGGGACTCAAACCCAGGTCCTCTGCAAGAGTAGCCAGTGAGTGCTCTTAGCCACTGAGCCATCTCGTCAGCCTGGTTTTTATTGTTTTTCTTTTTGTTTTTGTTTTTTCTTAAGATTTCATTTTAGCTGGGCATGGTGGCACATACCTTTAATCTCAGCACTCAGGAGGCAGAGGAAGTGGATCTCTGTGAGATAAAGATGAGCCATAGTAAGTTCCAGGCCAGCTGGGGCTACAGGAAGACCACATCTCAAAAAAAAAAAAAAAAATAAATAAATAAATAAATAAATAAATAAATAAATAAAACCAGATTTCGCCAGGTGTAGTAGTGCGTATCTTTAAATCTAGCACTCAGGAGGCAGGAGCAGGCAGATCTCTATGAGACCAAGGTCAGCCTGGTCTACACAGCAAGTTCCAGGCTAGCTATGGCTACAGGGGAACCCTGTCTCAGAAAGACCAAAAAATACTTTTTATTTTAATTTTATGTATGTAAGTTTCTCCTACATGTATGTAAGTACACAACATGCATTCCTGGTGCTCAGGCAGGCCAGAGGAGGGTGTTGGATCCCCTGGAACTAGAGTTAAGGATAGGTGTTATCCGCCATGTAGGTGGATGGGGACCAAACCCAGGTCTTTTAGAAAAGCAGTAAATGCTCTTAACACTGAGCCTTCGCTCCTGCCCAGGTTGTTGTTTTGTTTTTTGTTTTGTTTTTTTTTTTTTTTTTTTGAGAACGGACCTTACTTTGTAGCCCAGACTGGCTTAAAACTCACTATATGGTCCAGGCTAGCCTTAAGCACACACTTCTCTTTACTCAGTCTCCTAAGTGCTAGGATTACAGGCGTATACTACCCACACCTGGCTTAAAAACACATGTAGGGGCTGGAGAGATGGCTCAGCAGTTAAGAGCATTTATTGCTCTTGCAGAGGACCCGGGTTCGATTCCCTGCACCCACATGGCAGCTATGAACTGTCCTTAACTCTAGTGCCAGTGGAATCCAAAGCCCTCTTCGGCCCTCTGTGGCATTGCACGACATGGGTGCACTCACATACATGCAGGCAACAGCCAAGGAGTACACATTAACTCATGAATGGATTAATAAGATCTAGGACATACATATAATGGTATTTTATCCAGCCATATAAAAGACTGAAATACAAATGGACCAGCCTAAACACTGTAAGGAAAAACAAGGCACATATCACAAAGGTCACGTAATAAGACTCTGTATTTGTGAAAACAGACTGCCTAAGGTTAGAAGGTTAGGGGAAAAAGGGGAGTGTCTGTTAATGGGCAGGGAGTTTCTTTGGAAGTGATAAAATGTCACATCTTGGGGCTGGAGAGATGGCGCAGTGGTTAAAAGCAGTGG
>NW_008336639.1:41701-42508 GCF_000622305.1 Nannospalax galili
TGGCTCCTCATGTGAGGATTATGAATAAAAACCTAAAACGAGAAGTTATATTCCCTTAAAACACCAAAACCACCAAATTCACAGCATATACTTTTTTAAAAAAACTGGGCTAACAAATATCAAAATTAGTAAGACACCATCTCAATCTATGACACCTAAGACTCATACAGTTCTGTGGTGGCCAACTTCAGTCCTTACAAATAATGGCAAGCCAGTGGTTCTTAGAATGAGCAAGATCTATCGTTGTTGCTCAGCAGGGTAGTGTGCACGCTATCTGCCAGCATGTCAATGCTCTTCCATACCAGCCTTTTCCTGGTTTTAAGCCACAGAAGTTGCTACCAGCTTCATTGCAGTTGCTTTACCCCAGATGATCACAGCAAACAGAACAAACCCTTCACATAGTATCTCTCACTCAAGCCCCTAACAAGTTCACTTCCTAACTTAAAATAGTCTACTATTTCATGTGTTTTACAAACTTAAAATATGTCCTACATAGAATCAAATTCTTGAGTACTTTTTCATAGTCTGCACTGTAAGACTAAGAACTAAAATTAATCCAGGGACCAGAGAAATGGCCCAGTGATTAAGAGCACTGGCTGCTCTTGCAGAAGACCCAGGTTGGGCTCCCAGCACCAACAGAGTAGCTAACAACTGTCTGTAATTCCAGTTCTAGGGGGATCCAATGCCCTCATCTGGGCTCCATGGGCACCACACACATGGTGCTTTACATATCTGCAGGCAAAACACTCATACACACAAAAATTAATTTTTTTTGGTCTTTTTGAGACAGGGTCTCCCTGTAGCCCC
>NW_008336640.1:0-349 GCF_000622305.1 Nannospalax galili
AACTTCAAGAACTATTTTTCTCTTCTATCCACTGTCTGGATGCTTTGAAAACGAACTCTGGCATTAGAAACAACTATCAGAGAGAAGAGGATGCAGCTGAGTGTTAACTTCCCCTCATTCCGATTTGGTGACAATTCTTCTGCCATTCTTTGCTACTTCTGATATTTTCTCCCTTTTTTTTCTTTCATTGAGTCTAAGTCTTTGTTCATGCCGGCCTGGGACTCACTAGGTTTCTCAATCTGCACTTCTGTCTCTCTTAGCCTCCAAAGTGGTGGAGTCAATGTTGTGAGCCACTATCTGTGCCTGCCTTCTCTTTTTCTGGAACGAAACCAGTGTGGGAGTTACTCCA
>NW_008336641.1:0-636 GCF_000622305.1 Nannospalax galili
ATGCTTAAGAAACCCACCTAAGATTGAGGAAAGCTTACAAGCACCAGAAAACAATAAAGGGGAGGGTTCAAATGATAAAAAAAAAATCCTGCAGATTGCCCAGTAGCAGATTCAACGGCCCCCAAAATAAAATTTGACCAAGTCAGACAAAACCCACCCATCAACAAAAATAACTCTTACCCCCCTCTTGCTGATTTAACAAGCCCAGATGTTAACACCCAGACTTCAAAAACTCCCAAAGATCTCCAGATAAATCACCCTCCCCCTTCACCTCGGCTGCCACTGCCTGTGGTGCCGTCCCAGCCACAGCCTACAGCCATGGAACAGCTGTGTAATCTTAGGGATAATGGGAGTTGCCATCCCCAAAGCCTCCAGACACAATGGCCTCAGGACCCAAAAACCCCGCTGGTAGAGGCTTTTCCTGTTAACTTACAAATAACAAGGCAACGCCCACTACACCCTGCTGGTAGAGGCTTTTCCTTTTAACTTACAAATAACAAGGCAACGCCCACTGGCTTGGTACCCACTCCCAGCAGTAGAATTAAAAGAATTACACCAAGCTCTCCGGGAGGATGGAATTCATGGTCCATGGACAAAATCTATACTACAAACATTTAATACTAATCTGCTAACCCC
>NW_008336642.1:0-450 GCF_000622305.1 Nannospalax galili
CTATGATGTCTTAAGAGAGTTGACTTTTCTGTATACTTAATATAAGTTGAATTGTACCATACCTAGTCATTCAGATCAGTGCCTTTCTTAACATATTATTCTGAGATTTAATCCTCCAGTAGAATATATCACTAGTTTATGCTATTCATTCTACAGAGTTATCAATTTTTTTTATTTATCTGAAAGTTAATAGACATTTGAGTTGTTTATAGTTTGGTTCTGTTGTGAATATACTATCATTAAAAATACATGTATAAGTTTTTGTATAGATGTGTTTTTATTTTACTTAACTACATACTTAGAAGTGAACTTGCAGGATCATGTGGTGACTTGTATTTAAAGATTTGAGTACTGCCAGACTTCCAAAGTGGTTACACATTTTATATATACTTCAGCAATGTTGTATAAGTTCTAGCTTTGGGCCAGCAAGATGGCTTAGTGAGAAAAGGT
>NW_008336643.1:0-326 GCF_000622305.1 Nannospalax galili
CCTCCAGGAAAGATTTTGGCCTCAGGAATTTGGGGGTTGGACTGCCTTGGAGCCGGGCACAGGAAAGATGCTGGTCTAGGGCAGCTGGTGGCCATGACATGCAGAGATGCAAAGGAATATGGAGGCAGGAAGCCACCCCAAGGGCCCCTGGGGACTGCACTGAGGAGCTGGGTTTGTCTGGAAGCAAAGGACTAGGAAGATGAAAGGTCAGCCTTGGCATCCAGGAAAGAGGCTGGTCAGTTGTGCAGATCCAGGGAAACAGAGGGCAGTGAGGGTGGGGCCAGGCCCAGAGCACCCCTGCGGACCTGAGAAGGAACTGAGTTGGT
>NW_008336644.1:0-360 GCF_000622305.1 Nannospalax galili
ACCCTTCCAATTCTTAATCACTCCCCCCTAATGACCTTATTTCTGGATGGGGTCACTGTGAAGAGCCTAGTGGACATGGGAGCCAACGTTACCATCATCACCAAGAGTGAGTCTCTTTGGTTTCCCCATTGGGAATATCGGTCTGGTCTGCCCATTAAGGGAGTGGGGGTTGGCCAGGACACAAAGCTGGCTGTCTTCCCAGTACACTGGAAGGACTTAGACATGAATAAGGGAACATTCACTGCCATAGTGGCCAACGTCACCTGCAACTTGTGGGGTCAAGACGTCCTGGAAGACATGGGTGTGGTCCTTACCATAGATGATCAGGCCTTTTATGATGATGTCATAGCCCATGATAAA
>NW_008336645.1:0-1157 GCF_000622305.1 Nannospalax galili
AATGCTAACCTTAACCCTAACACTAAACCTAGCCCTAACCCGAAACCTAACACTAACACAAACCCCTAAACCTAAATCTAACCCTAGCCCTAAAACTAAACTTAACCTGAACCCAAATAGCAACACGAAACCTAGACTTAACCCTAGCCGTAGCCCTAACCCTAGCCCTAACCCTAACACGAACCTGTAACCCTAACCCTAATCCTACTGCTTACAATAACCGAACCCAAACCCGAACACAAACCCTAATCCTAAACCGACCCTGTCGTGGACCCCAACACCAAGCCTAACCTCAGCCCCAGCGACAGCCCCAGCTCCAACCCGAACATGGACCTGAACCCTAATGATAAGCTCTAACGCTAACCCGAACGCAAACTTGAATCCGAACCCATACCTGAGCACTAACCCTAGCTCTAAACCTAACCCAAAACCAAACTCGAACCCGAACCTGAACCCTAGACCTAGTCCTAGCCCTAGCCCTAACCCGAGCCATAACCCTAACCCTAACATGTAACCCTAACCCTAACTCTAACCCGAAACCTAACCCCAACACTACCCCTAACCTCTAACCTTAACCCTACACTGACCCTAACCCTTACCCTTAAACTAACCCTAAACCTAACCATAACCTTAACCCTAATCTGAACCCTAGCCCTAACCCTAACCCTAACCCTCATGCTAACACTAAAACTAACGTCTAACCCTAACTGTAACCCTAACCAATACATGAACACCAAACCAAAACAGAACCTGAACCCGACCCCTAACACTAAACCTAATCCTAACCCTAAAGCAAACCTAACCCTAACCTCTACCATGAACCCTAACCCTAATCTTAACCCTAACCTCTTACCCTAACCCTAACTCGAACCTGAATCCGAACCAGCATCCAAACCTGAACCCTCACCCTAATCCTAACCGTAATCCTAGCCCTAGACCTAACCCTAAGAATTAACCCTAACCCTAACCCTGGACCTACCCCTAGCCCTAGCCTTTACCCTAGCCCCAGCCCTAGTACCAACCCTAACCCTAACCTCTAACACTAAACATAAACTTAACCCTAACCTGAACCTAACCCTAACTCGAACCATAACATGAACCGGATTACGAACCCGAACCTGAACCCAAACCACAGCCTGAAACTGAACCCAAAACAG
>NW_008336646.1:0-470 GCF_000622305.1 Nannospalax galili
GAGCAATATAATGGCACATGGGGCAATAGTGTTGGCACGTTGGAGCATTGTGATGTCACAACAGAACATTGTGAAATCATATTGTAATGTTGTCTTGGCACATTGGAGCAGTATAATTTCAAATGAAGTGAAAGCTTGGCGCATTGGAGCATTGTGATATCACATTGGAGCATTGTGATGTTACAATGGAACATTGGGAAGTCATATTGTAATACTGTGATGGCTCATTGGAGCAATGTGGTGTTATATTTGAGCACAGTGATATCACATTGGAGCATTGTGGTGTCACCGTGGAACATTGTGAAGTAATATTGGGGTATTTTGAGAGGACATTGAGCACCATGTTTGCATATTTAGCATGGTGATGACACAATGGATCATAGAAGAGACACAAATGTGTATAGTGATGGCACCATGAAAAGTTTGATGTCACAATGGGTCATTGTGAAGTCATATTGTAACATTGTGAT
>NW_008336647.1:0-391 GCF_000622305.1 Nannospalax galili
TTTGCCAAGTAGTCCTGATTTCCCTTTATTGCTTTCTGTTGGCAAATCTAGGTTCTTTCATTATAATCTTTTAAAAAAATATTTTATTGGCCGGGCGTGGTGGTGCACGCCTTAATCCTACCATTTGGGAGGCAGAGGCTGGCGGATCTCTGTGAGTTTGAGGCCAGCCTGGTCTCCATGGTGAATCCAGGACAGCTGGGGCTACAGGGAGACCCTATCTCAAAAAGACCCCCCCCAAAAAACGGTTTTTTTTTTATTATTTTATGTGTATGAGTAATGGCTGCATGTATGTAAGTACACCTGTGTTGTGCAGTGCCTACAGAGGTCAGAAGATGGCATCGGATCCCCTGAATCGAGTTACAGATGATTGTTAGCCACCATGTGGGTGCTA
>NW_008336648.1:0-481 GCF_000622305.1 Nannospalax galili
ATGCAATTTCAGTCCCCTGATATTTGACAAAGGGGTGTTTGATATATGTGTCCTCTGAAAGAACCAGCAACAGCTGAATGTCTGAACCCTAAGAGACTCTGTACACAGAGGGAAAGACAGTAACCCCTCCCATCCAATCAGTCGGCTTCAATTGATGAGAGGGTGTGCCTAATGACAGATATGTAGGAAGCCCAGGAGGCAGCATTAATTCCCCATCTTGGCTGGTGCTTGTGCTAGTGTGAATCTCGAAAACTCAGCTGAGATGCATGAGAAAGAGTCCAAAGGTGTTCATACCTTTGAAAGGGACTCCCTCCTGGATAGCATAAGCTATGTTGGCAAGTCCAAACAAATGTCTTTATTCCCCAAACTGTAGCTTAGAGGGGCATTGTGTCCATTTTGTTGGTCTGTCCTAAGGAAAGCATGGGACCCAGGAGCCAAGAAAGTTGCAGCATGCCTCACAGAGGGCTGAGAGCCAAGAGAG
>NW_008336649.1:0-471 GCF_000622305.1 Nannospalax galili
AAAGGAAACTCAAGAACTTAAGCAAAGCACTGAATGTTATGGAGAAATTTCTGGTCTTGGGAATAGAAAGAACTGACCAGCCTGGTCAGTTCCCTTAAAATACTAAAGTTAGCAGGCACTGTGGCACATCCCTTTACTCCCAGCGCTTGGAGACAGAGACAGGCAGATCTCCCTGGGATTGAAGCTGGCCTGGTTTACAGAGCGAGTTCCAGGCCAGCTGGGGCTAGAGACAGACTCTGTCTTAAAAAATCAAAATAAATAAAATAAAACACTAGTGTTAGCAAACTTCCCCTCCCATGCTCAGTAAGGTTTGTCCAATATCAACTATATTCACTTTTTAACATTTGACTTAAGCTGTTTCACTTCACCATACTTTCCAGAACAAACTGCCAGACGCGCCAATGAAACTTCAGGAAAATCATTCTGAACTGTTCATACTTCATACTCAGCTACAAATGAAACTGAAAGGAG
>NW_008336650.1:0-455 GCF_000622305.1 Nannospalax galili
GTGGTTCAGAGGGACTCATGTCTTTCACTTTTGCTGGTATGCATAAATTGCCGAAAGTTCCTGAGGTTGGGCTGGGATTTCTTACCCGGTTCCCAGGTCTACGCTGGGATTTTGTCTGGTTTCAGTGTGCATAGACTTGTGCACGCCGTCACCATTGCTGTGAGTTCATATGAGTAACTGACCAGCTGTCTGGAAGACTCTGTTTCCTGTGGTCATGTGCCCCTCTGGCTTTTACAGTCTTTCTGCCTCCTGTTCCACAGTGATCCCTGAGCCCTGGGAGGCAGAGGTTTGAAATAGGCGTCCTAGTCAGAGATGAGCACTCTGCGGTCTCTTTGACACAGAAATTCACAATTGGCCAAAGTAATCACCATCTGCTGTATAAGGAAACTTCTCTCGTTAGAGTTGAGAACTGCGTTCATACTATGTATACAGGTTGCATTGAAGATATGTCTCTT
>NW_008336651.1:0-259 GCF_000622305.1 Nannospalax galili
GCGTAACAGAATGAATTAATTGTCCTCTATTATCCTGGTAAGGCAAGTCCAAATTTATACCCAAGGACATCACCAGATCACTCAACTAATTTAGACACAACAAGAAGGACTTTATGGGAACTTTCAGGTGTCTCCAATCTGTGAAAAGCAGTCCAAAAGATGAGACATTTCTGAGAATAGCTCTAGACCTCTGCTAACAGGTGAGCAACATGAAAGGTAGCTGAGGACTTCCAGATGGGAAGAGTTGGCTAACAACTAT
>NW_008336651.1:3930-6030 GCF_000622305.1 Nannospalax galili
AGTCAAAAGGATGAGATAGGGCTGGGGCTGTAGTTCAGTGGTAAAGTGCTGGCCTCACAGGTGCAAGGCCTGTGTTCAATTCCTAACACTACAAAATGTCAGTCATTTTCTAGCTTCCTAAGAATTCTTCTATAGATGTAAAATGTAACACTATTATACCTCTTACAAGTTGAGAGGAACTCTTGGTTTCCCTTCTGAGCTGCAATCGCATTTTCTGCAAAATGTCTTGCATTATTCTGGGATTTCTGTCTAAGAGTTAAGAGCATTTTTCGGGCCCTAATGAGAGTGTAGGTGCTGCTAACACAGGGCGTGCAGGGTGCCTGGTGCGCCAGCTGCTCTGCAGCTCTTGGCCCTCCCTGAGTGTTGCCATTGGCAGAACCACAGTTTTGTAGCCCAAAGAATCTGGAGACAATTAAATTCTTTGTCCAATCGGAAGCAAGAACCCCTACATGAAACAGTTTAAAACTTTCCACTGTCTTGTTGGAGGCTCGCTATCTTAAAATTACTTTCATGTCACTGATGGAAAATTTGTGTGTGTTACAAACTTGATTCCAGCACCCAGTCTAACCTGGCTTTCCTTCTCATCTATTTACCCTCTGGAGCAACGGTTCCTTCCCTGTTTTAATCTGTTTCCCGGTGGCACTTGATATGCTGCTCCTGCTGCTTTTCTCGTTCTTGTGGAGAATTTCCCCACTACTGTTGGTTTCTCTGTACCAGATGGTCTTTCTTTAACCTTTGGCTGGTCCCATGAGCCTCATTATGGTCATTCGGAAAATAATAGAAGTAGAGTCCCCTAAAGCCTTTGGACAAATGTCTTGCGTTATTCTGGGATTTCTAACTAGCATGCAGGAGTGGTTGATAAACTGTCATCTGAATAGAAAGAACTTAAAACCAGAGTCACAGAACCATTGAAGGGGGAAAGAAGCCATGCAGTAGTGCAGAGCCTCGTGCCAAGCAGGTAAGAACAGATCTGAATCAGATATGGCAGCGGCTGAGAAAACTTTTGCATTTACTACCTGATTTTTTTCTAATATTATTGGCAATAAATTTGGAAGTTGTCGTGGAAAATGTTATGTACAGCCACGTAGTCACATAGCACTCCATTCGAGTCCCGATTCTCTGACCTCTGCCCAGCTCTCTGGCTCCTGTGCCTCACTGTCCCTGTGCACCCCTGCCGTTCTCTCTCCTGATGATTTCCACTGCCACTGTGATCAGTGAGCCCGCTTCTAGTTCTGCAGAATCTGCCCAGTAATAAGGCTTCCAGCAAAGCTCCTGAACTAAAGCCAGTCATTAGTTCTTATTAGCAAAGGCTTATAAAACTTAGATATGAGAAGGGAAATCTAGATGATCAAGTACAATATTTAATTACAGACAAGATAGAAGAAGAAGAAGAAAAGAAGAGAAAAGTCTGAAGTTCTTCAGGCACCTTGCTGCTGTTACTGAGTTACTTAGTCAAGCACAGTTGTTATGATCTGTATCTTCTTGGTCGTGTTTAATAATGGCTCTTAATAAATCTGTGAGGACTTGAAGTCATGGAGCATTTATCCATCCAAGAGGCCATGCTCTCAGGTAGTGGGCAGCAGAGCTAAGATTTAAACCCAGATCGTGTTTTAAGCATCAAAATATATTACTGAAAATATAACCATTATTACTATTATTTTAAAGTCCCCAGATATAAAGAACATTAGAAAGTCAAGAATTTGGAATAAATGTTAGGCATTAGCCTAACATCAAGGAATTACAGCCTTGAATGAAAGATGCCAAGATGTTATGTGTGTGAACTGAGTGTCTCCCATTGTGAACAAAGGGATGCTTTGTATGTGGCACTGTAGTGAAATGGTGTGGGCTCATTTGAGAGGTGGAATCTAACTTGAGGTCCTGAGGGAATTGGAGGTGTACAGTAGTTCATAGCATAAGGCCTCTTGTAATTCTCGTGTGACCCCTTAAGTTCTTCCCAGAGTACTATTAGACAAGGAGTTAGCCTGCAATTGCCTCTCTTTTCCCTCCTGTTTGAGATGTTATCATTTAATCATAAATTCACCCCATCATACTTACCTTAGAGACAAAACCAATGAGGTCATCTGGTCTAGGACCTCTAAG
>NW_008336651.1:6216-13938 GCF_000622305.1 Nannospalax galili
TGAGCTAAATTAAATTTTCATCTTTATAAAGTTAGCTGCCTAAAGTATTTCACCATAGTGACACAAAGCAGACTAATACAGTCACAAAATTTGAAAACAGCACTTTTGAGCTTTGCCAATTGGACAAATGTTATCTGGTAACTGTACAATGATACCTTAAGTAAAACAAGCCAGGACTCAGTCCTGCTTTTATTACTGATCTTCAAACTGCAGGAGAGGGATTTCAATTACAAAGAATAAGGTTCAGTTAGAGTCATGTTGGTTTAGTTCAGAAAGCATAGACTTTATTGCCACTCATTTGTTCAATTAACTATTATATAATGAGTAGCCACTACATGCAAATAAGTTATTACAGTCCTTCCCCTCTTACAGAAAATCACAATGACATACTAAACATTACGTAGAGGTGTTTTGTCAGTTGATACATATTGACTATCATGTGTATACAATGCCCTGTTGTTAGAGGTAAGAATACACAAATGAACAACAAACTGCCCTTGCACAAAAGGTGCTTAGACTAGAGACACAAAATGTCAAGCTCAAAGTGATCTTATCTATGATTTTACAAAGTCAATACTAACATTGACAGACATATTTTTAAAAGGTACCTAATATTCTCTGTGTACTGGCCAGGAATAGAGGTAGGGCAGGAAGAAACACCTACCTACTTGCATGAATCTTTCTTGAAATTATCCCCAGATAGTTGTTCTGGGGTTTTCCTCCTCCTCATCCTCCTCCTCCCCTTCCTCCCCCCCACTCCTCCTCTTCCCCCCTCCTCCTCTTCCTCCTCCTCTTCCTTTTGCTTCTGGAGTACAGTATTGTAAAGTTAGCATTGTCATTGCTCACAACTGGTTACAATGCTACTGATCATTGTTTTAACTACTAATGAAGTAGTAAAGTGCTTTGTCCTCCATCAGTAAGTTTTAGCTTAACATGTGTGTGTGACATATGAGCATGCATGTATGTGTGTGTGCTCTTATTCATATGTAGGGGTGTGGGTATGCTCATACCATGGCACACATGTGGAGGTCAGAGGACAACCTTTGGGTGATCGTCCTTGCCTACCTCATTCGAGACACTGGTGTGTAAGTCAGGCTAGCTGATCCACAAGTTTCTGGATTCTCCTGTCTCCACTTCCTCTCTCTGTGTAGGGACAGGCTAGGAATACAGATGCTAGTGTTACTGAGTGCAGGATTAAGGTGGGTTCTGAAGATCTGAACTTATGTTGTCAGGCTTGGGTGGCAAGTGCTTTCACCCAGTGAGTCATTTCTCCAGCTCTGTTTTCTGATCAATTTTATAAGGCGTTTTGAATTTTGTTTCATTGTTCTTTTTTTATACTCAATTGGATAAATTTAACTAACATTTGCTGAATACCACATGTGCAAGATAGTGGGCCTGCAGAGAAAGCTAGGGCCATACAGTTGTCCACAGTCTCATCATAATGACACACAGTTGAACACATGACTATCAGACACTGGCCAGTGCAACAATTTGGATCTCCTCATTATAACAGTAAAGGAAACATTTCCCATGTTTTAAGAACTTATTTGTTTGTAAGATCATATCAAAGTTCCTGTTAAACGAAGAAATCATCCTGTATTTAAAGCAGAACTTCAGGGGCTGGAGAGATTAGTCAATGGTTAAGAGCGCTGGCTGATCTTTCAGACGACCCAGGTTCAATTCCCAGTACCCATAGAACAGGTCACAACCATCTGTAACTCCAATTCTAGGGGATCTAATGCCCTCTTCTGGTCTCTGCAGACATTACATGCATGAGTGCACTTACAGGATGCAAACAAAACACTCTGATACATACAATTAAGAAATAATGGCAAATAAAATAATTATTTAAAAGGCAGAACTTCAGCAGTTTTATAATGTTCTGTATTTTATATACCTCTTAAAGTAACATCTGCACATTTAAATTATTTCTTCTTTTTTCCTTTGCCTTTAAAATACAATTAGTAGTGAGGGAGCTGGAGATGGCTCAGTGGTTTCAGAGCACTGGCTGCTCTTGCAGAAGACCTGGGTTCAGTTCCCAGCACCCACATGGTGGCTAACAACTGTCTGTAATTCCAGTTCCAGGAGCTCCAACACTCTCTTCTAGCCTCTGCAGGCATTGCACACAAGTGGTACACTTACATGCATGCAGCAAACCACTCATACACATAAAATAAATAAACAAAAAGTTTTAAGTCAGTGGTGTAGCATAATTGAGTTTCTTTCCTCAAAGTCACTTCTCTTATTTTACACACAAGCACCTGATGTTCAAAGGCATTGTACTATTCGACCATGCTAAAATAATGATTGGCCATTGAGTCTGCAATGGATGAAGATTGCAGGAGAAAATACTTTTCCAAGTGAGAGTTTTTCAACCTTGGTGGAATTGCTGTTTGGACTAGATAGCCCCTTCTGTGGGAGAGAGTCCAGGACTTAGAGTGTTTAGAAGCAACCTTGTGGATGCTGGTAGTGCAATGTCACACACACACACACACACACACACACACACACACACCACTTATGACAACCAAAACCATCTCAGACGCCTCTAGACATCCTCCTGGGGTGACAGCTACCACTTAAGGCCACTGCTTTATGAGGTTTCTGCTGCAATGACCCTCATGGGCAGCCAATTAGAAATCATCCTTTGAACTTTGAATAGACTTCAGTTCATGGCAAGTAGAACAAGTACAGTTTATTCAGAAAATTCAGTCTAAAATACATGTAAAAATCCTTGATGGTGGGCTACCCTAAAGAATAAGAGGAAATGAGTTATTTTGGATTGCTTTTATGATTCATCTTGGTGTCCAGGAGAATGTATAAGCCATACAGGCAATAAAAGAAAGGAAAGAATACAGAAACAGACGTCAAGTCCATAGCTCCTCTGGTCTTCCAAGCTGCAAATCTCCTAGGATTTCTTTGAACAGACAAACCATCTGGAGAGCTCGTCTACCTGGCATCATGCTAAGTCCTAAGATAGGAAGGCAGGGCCTTGGGGAGATTGGCTGTCCATGGGGAAGATTGTAAAAGCTGAAGAATCACTTTCAGCTAATGCAAACTGTAGTTTCCATGAACACACAATCAAAGGAGCCTGTAACAGCTTCCTGTATGTGGGGCCTGACTCTGTTTCCCCTCCTGGTTTCAATGGATCATGGGACAAAACTTCTACTGGGTCATCCAGAGTCCATTCAGCATGCAGTAAGCAGCCTTTGATGAACCACTGTCTTTGCTTGAATTTCTTGCAAACATAGAAGGAAGAAAAGCTGTCACACTGAGTAGAAATTGGGCTGCAGGGGTGTCTTTGGTAAACTACCAGTAAAATACACAGTCAGTACTTTGCCCAAGGTGGCTGTACTTTCTTATTTACCTCTGCTTCTTATCAATTATATCCTGATTAAGTGGATTTCTGACCCAGAGCACATAGAGATTTAGGGGTAGCAGAAAGGAAGGAGACCCTGGGGCCAGGTCCCTTTGCTCTGAATCCCATTTTATATAAATTAACAACCACATCTTCAGGTTGCTTTAGAATGCAGTGAGATAATGTATAACTCTCCTAGCACTGTGTGTGCTAGATGGCAAATAGTAAGTGCTAGGTCTTTTCCCATTTGTCACTTGTCAGAAGTGGACAAAGCATTCTTGTCTTGAAGGTCTTTTGGTATTTTTCTAAATAATTTCTTTAATTTAAATCCAAGATTGAATAACTTCCACAAGTAAAGAAATCACCCCATGTGCTATGTGTGTGTGTGTGTGTGTGTGTGTGTGTGTGTGTGTGTGTGTGTGGAGAGAGAGAGAGAGAGAGAGAGAGAGAGGGAGAAAGAGAGAGAGAGAGATTGAGTTTTGTTCTCTCGGACATGATTTCATGTAACCCAGATTGGCCCTGAACTCATGATCTTCAGACTCTGCCTCCTGAGTGCTTGGATTATAGCTATGTGGCACAATGACAAGCTTTGATACATTAGCTACTATCATGCATCAGATGTTCAAGAAATCCTTGCTGAAAGAACGAAACTGCGAATGAATAAACTGAACAGACCATAAACTCTTGGTAATAGGAAGGAAAATAGCATTTATTTTGTGTCTGCCCTATGTTATCATCTGATGTTAGCACCCTTGCCATTAATCTATACATTTTTTAGAATTTAATTCTATTTTTCAGAAGATGAAGCTATGCCTTAAATAACTTGGTTAAGGTTATTTGGCCAGTAGGTTGGGTTTGGCTCAGCTAAAGGCCAAGTTGCGCAACTCCAAAAGAGAACTCCTATGAGAAACTGTGGCATTAAGAGTGGGGACAAATTATTAATCATCTTTATATTCTAAATGCAGATATCTTACCGTCGAAACACAAGTTAAATTCCTCATCATAAAATGAGGTCTTACAGCAAAGTTACATCTTTGCAGATGTAGTTGGAGCCCTTACTCCATGGGCTAATGTCCTAAGGAGAGGAACCAGAGGACATATGACCAAGCAGTGAAGAATGCAGAGCTTGGAACGAAGCTTCTATATCTACATAATGGCCCAGATGGCCAGCAAGCAAAGATGCAAGGCGGCCTTTTCTCAACAGGCTTTCTAGCACTGCAGAACCTAGACTGTAAATTTCCAGCTTCCAGAACAGAGGAAATATGTTTCCAATATTTCAGTCCACTTGGTTTTCTATGCTAGTGTGGAGTCCTAAAAGTTACTACATATGCTGTGCATAAAAAGATGGCCTCACACGTTTAGTTAGCTGAAGTAAACTGCTCTGAGAACGATGGTCCCTGTTGCTGGAGGTGCTGAACCTAAAAGTGGAAAGGCTACTCTGTGGTGATGTTATTAAGGAATTTAAATCATTTCTAAGGGTCCAACCTAAGCTACAGCCTATGATCTTGAGGTTCCAAAAGCTTCATGGGTAATAATTCCTGGCCTACAGTACTACATTTGGAAGTAAGAATGGATCGTGTTCCTAGTGTAATAAGATTTTTATCGATTCTCCTCACTTCCATGAGCTGCAGCCATAAATTAGCAAAAGATCTTTTAAAATGCCACTCAGGTCTTTCGTGGTGAATTTTTCACTTTCAAGTATCATCCATCCTTAATGTGCATTGATTACTTTGTCTCCATCATGCCACCTTTCAGCCTTGAGTGGGGAGTGTATATTTTAGACATAAAATGCCTGCTTGGACTAAGGCAGTCTATGTGATTGAGATTCAACAAATCCTCCAACACAGCCCCAAATACCCTACCTCTTGGAATGAGGAAGGATTACATGACTGCAACTGTGAAAACTACCAAAGTAACAGGTGAAACCAATAGACCAAGCAGTGACTTCCTCAGTCGTGTGTGCTCTTTGTTGGAAATGGAGACCTTAGCATATTGATTATGACAGAGACTCAGTTTCTTCTGATTATATACTCAGTCATAGGATATTGATTTATCACTTTCATAAAGTTGCAAATGGGAGCCTGGTTAAACAAAGGTCTATAATGATCACAAATCTTACCTAAAACTAGTGTAAAAACAGAGCCAGGGTTCAAATCTCACCCTATGTCCTAAAATTGCAACTCCACTGACTGCGTTGCCTTTCTAAGATGAATTAAAAGTTTCTCAAATGAGGGCGGTGGGGGAGCATTCATTATCATCAGCTACTGTGTGCTCTTTCTAGCTCTGACAGATTTGCTTCATGGAACCATTAAGTAAAACACAGATCCAGGGACTCTAAATCACCAATTTCTTCATACACCGCTGTAAACAGCTCTTTTAAAACCAAGGCAATATCTTCCTTAAAACAAGCATCAGTTTTCTGGGCATTTGAGCTTTAACACTCTTGCCTTTCCATCCTTGTACCATTAATAGAATTCTTCTTAATTCCTTCTCACATTTTGTGGTTTTGACAGGGACTAATTTGCAGGCAAACCTGCTAATTTTACAGTTGCATTCAGCTTTGTCAGCATGAGACTGACTAAGGAGTTATTAATAGGAGAATGGGATTCCCCTCTCATCCTTTTGCTCTTGGCTTTAGCAGAAGGTGGGACAATAATCCATTATTTAATAATATTTGTTCTTCTTGAAAGGTCATCATTTTAGCCTTTAACTTTCTACTAAACTGCAGCAGCAACAGCAGCAGCCTCTTCTTCTTACTGAAAGGCTTCTAGAATCCCTACAGATAACACAGTTGGTGTAAGTCTGCCTTTGAGACCCACCCTGGAAATTGGTCTAAAGTGGGAAATGCCCTCATTATTTCTGTGCATTTTCCAAATAATAAATCCTAACCATGAGAATTTGAAAGTACCATCAGTGACCTGCCTTCAGATGCCTGGAATAAATGCTAAATGTGGAATATTATCAGCTAGAAATGGAAAGTAGCTGCTAGCAGCACATAAGAGGATCATCAGGGAGTTAAACATTTATATTTCACATTAAATAGGTATTTGGGACATGGATGGTGACCTATTACTGCTACTAGGGAACTCGACTCCTTGCTGCCCTCCAGATACATTGTCAGTGGCATGCAGCTTCAAACATTAAGCCTTTCCTATGGTCTAAAACATACCTGATCCTGAGCAGGAACCAAAACACACAAAAAGCAAGAGAACACATAGGTTGCCCCTCTGTCTCTTACAGATCTTTCCTGGATGTTGCCTAATAATTTATGTATATAATCTCAAGCTGCAAGGGAGGCTGGTAACAGTGTCTTTTGCTACTTATAATAAAACTGCCATTTTATTACTAAGGAGAAAGGGTAGGACTATATAGGAGAGGCAAACAGCATGTGTATGGTATGAAACAAAGAGAATGACTAAACAAAGAAATTATGAACCAGCTATTTTGGAAAATGAGAAAAGCAACTTTAAACTGATTGTGGGAAGGAATAAAGATTGACATAACTTCTGCTCCCATTGTCTTCTTAGACTGGAATGTTTCTCCTTCCTTGTTCCCTGGGGAAATGTAAGGATTACTGACTCTTTTCAAATAGCACCTGAAATGTGTTGCTTCTCTGGATCTCTCAATTTCAGGAAGAATTTATTAATTGCTCCACTCTATGATGACTTTTTTCTATTTTTCCTTTGCAATAAGGTCTCACAACTTAGCCCAGTATTTTCCTGCTTCAGCCTCCCAAATAATGGAATTTTAGGTAAGAGCCACCATACCAGTCTTATAGTACTCTATCCTTACCCAAATACCCCACTTCCTCTTCTGGGAAGAACTTGATAGAGAAACAAATGGAGATAACTTCTGCCCTCAAGTCTGAGACTTTGGCTAGATCTGTTCCCCTTTGAGTTACAGCTTCCTGCACCTAGAAGAAGGAATACCACACCCCATCCTGGGGCTTCTGAAGGCTAAGTCAGACAGTATCTGTAGAACACGGCTTCAGAGAATCCTTAAAATGAGCTACTTTATTGCACTAAGTTCTGTCATCTTCCTGTTATGATTTTTAGCAAAAAGACATTTATTTACGCCACAAAGATGTCTTTTGGGTTTGGACCATATTCCACCAAAATTTAACATACTATAATAATTACTAAAGTCCCTTGAGATATATCTTTCATATATCTTTTCTTAAGAGCCTAATTGGAAATATACTTTATCCAAAGGACAAAGACAGAAATTCAGTAGTGAAAAGTGGGAAGTGTAACATGAAAACATTACATGACTATTCACCCATGCAACCTAGAATTCAATCTCAATGCTGATTGCTATAAAACAGTCTCTTGAAAATAAAAAGTGGAGCTAGATAATATGAAAAC
>NW_008336651.1:14884-16347 GCF_000622305.1 Nannospalax galili
GAAAACTAAACCTACCATTTGATCTGATTTTACTACTCCTTGGCATAGAACCAAATGACTCATCCTACTGACGAGACACATGTACATCCATGTTTATTGCTGCTCTTTTCACAATAGCTAAGAGATGGAAGTAACCTAAGTGTTCCTCAGCTGAAAAGTGGATAATGAAAATGTGGTACATCCACTCAGTGGAGTTGTACTCAGGAGTAAGAAAAGGTGAAATTATGAAATTTGCAGGTAAATGGATGGAGTGTTAGACTAAGTGAAGTAACACAAACCCAGAAAAGCAAGCGACGTATGTTCTCCCTCATTTGTGGACTGTAGCACCAATCCCTTATATGCGAGTATATAAATCCTGATGTAACACCAGAAGTAAAGGCAAAGGACACATGGAGATAAAGGAAAAGAAACAACCTGAAAGGGGGACAGAAGGAAACAGATGTTTCCTGAGGGAAGTGGAGAAAGCGGGAGTACTCAGCAGGGAGGAGAAGAGGGAGGGACATGCAAGGGACCACGGTGTGGGAGAGCAAAGGAAGTCAGGAAAGGGAAGATGGCAGGGGTCAGGAGGTATTTGGGGGAAGGGTGGGCATGATGGGGGCACTGTGACCAGGAAGGGAGGGAGGCTGTATGGGAGAAAAAAGAGTAGAGATGAGTGAATCTCTCGGGGCTGGGAAATGTAGAGGGAAAAGTGATGCCCTGTACACCCTATGAGAGATGCACATAGAGTATCTGAACATTAATGCATATGTGTACCTAGGAGCTGCTCGGTAGGGAACGAAGTGTCAGATAGAAGAGAGCTCCCTTAATATTACAAACGTGCCATACAGCATTCATCCAAGAAGTTTCTTTTTTCAACAGATGGAGGCTGCAGCAGAGTTGCACATCTAGTCAGGCACAGAGAACATACACCTGGGAGATGCCCAGTACTAGGTGACACATCTGCAGTTGAATCTCTACAACCAAGGCTCATGGAACACAGAAGAATAAGGAGTAGGAGGAGGATCAATGGACCCCTCAACTCTCACAGTGAGGCTTCCACGTACGTCCGCATGGGATACACACAGAAGGCCACAACTGACCATGTTTTGGAGAATAAGAGACTGTAGAGTGGGATGTAGAGTAGGATGGGACTCCTGTATGGAATCTCACCCACCCATGGCTCAGGAGCATTGTGGAAGAGGAGGCAGAAAGACTGTAAGAGCCAGGGCTGGTTCATGAACATAAAGAGGTAGAGGCTTCCAGGCCACTGGAGGCTTACTCATGTGAGCCTGTGGCAGCAGTACTGTTCGACGTGGGACCCATGTCAGCTCAATTAAACAAGGGCCCAAAGGGGAGGTGAGAAGTAGGTGCTGGGTCAGCACTAGATTAAGAACTATTTGAGACTGATTGGTGCTGGATAAGGGAGAGTATGTCTTACATACGACCTCTGGATGGGCTGACTAGACTCCAGTGGACACATTTAC
>NW_008336651.1:17683-22579 GCF_000622305.1 Nannospalax galili
CCCGAGTTTGAGTCACAATAGCCACATGGTGGCTAAGAACCGTCCTTAACTCCAGTTGCAGGGGAATCTGATGCCCTCTTCTGACCTCCGTGGCATTGCATCACATGGGTGCAATCACATACATGTAGGCAATATGCTCATACACATAAAATAAAAATATTAAAATACTTAAAAAAATAGAATAGCTCATGGCTCAACGCTACCACAGAAACACAACTTGCAGAAATGCAGCTAGGGTGTAAGAGATAGAAATTACAGAGTCGTTTCTCCAGTGACACTCATTTTCAAGAACAAGGGACAAACATATTAGATAAACCAGAGTAATCTCACAACCAAGATGTCCTTAGTAAAAGGACCTACAAGAGATGGAGTCCAAGGAAAATAAAAGGGAAAACAGTTTTTCTCAAAAGGAAAAAGAACATGAATTTATGAGAAGAGTAATCAAAGAAACCACAGAACTTGGCTGATAAAACATGGATGCTATAAAGCATGACTAAGAGATTCAGCTAATATGTATAAAATAAAATGAGCTAAAGGATCAATAGTATTAAAATATGCAAACCAGAAGGTAAGCCATTAAAATTAGTTGATTTTAACATGCTTATTTATACTATTCTGAGAAGAGTAAGGATATTCATTATAATTTAGATGTCACCAACCTATAGCACTACAGTTTTACTACAGAAATAGTAGCAACTGTGCTTTACTTCAACATTAAAGAGAGAAGAAAATGGTTTACGTAAAGAAGTATGCACCTAAGAGAGATCAAGAAGGGAGGCAAACAGGTACAAACAATGAAAATAATTTTTTTAAAGGTACGAAGAAAGATCACCATACTGACCACATTTTTCTGACAACAATGTAGGTAATATAGTGAGAACCTACCACCAAAAATGTTTAAAATAATAAATGATTAGAATTAACTTTTTACTCTGATTATCAACCTGTTAGGTACAGTTTTCTACTTTCTATTATCCTCACAGCATCACAAAATAAAATCAAAACCCTGGCAATTGATTTTGTTTTGAATTCATGATCATTCAGTTCTATCATTAAATAGAAATGCAAGGATTCCTCGTAATCAAGGAAATTCTATTCACCCTTCTGCAACCACTCCAACATCCTATACCCTAATCCACCACACCTAGTTAATTGTTGCCTCCACGCTTAAGACTTTATGGTCATTTACTGAAAGGAAAGAAGGAATCCAAAGGTAACTGTAACAAGTTCATACCTCCCAATCTATTCACCTGTTTCTTTTGTTTGTTTAAACTTGTTTTCACGTATGAATTTTCATGCACGCCTCCATTTTTCCCCACATCCCACTTCTTACCATCTCAAAAGCATTAGCTCCACCAATTCTACACTTTATTTCCTACTTATCATTTTCTTTTTTAATAGCTTATTTATTGTTTTTATTTTATGCATTTGAGTGTATTGCCTGAATGTAAGTACACCCATGTTGTGCAATGCCCGTGGAGGTTAGAAGAGGGTACCAAATTCCTCTAGAACTGGAGTAGGTACATGTGGTTGTTAGTCACCATGGGAGTGCTGGCAATGGAACCCCGGTCCTCAGCAAGAGCAGTGCTCTTAACTGCCGAGCCATCTCTCCAGTGGGAAGTCATTTTTATCATAATCACATAATCATGAGGGAAATCTTCTCATCTTGCAAAGAGAATGTGATTTCCTCCATTTGCCACTGTCATTCCCTTTCCCTTTCAGAGAAGTTTTTGTGGTAGCCTGTGAGTCTGTATCTGGTAGACCTGAACTATTAAGATCAAAGACCCATCTGCTCTACTCTGAAATCCACCTCTGTATTTACACCAAAACCGTGTTTTCCACACGCTACTCCTAGCTATTGCCTGCAGGAGAAACAAATGCAGGTTCATTTCTGGAGAGCACGTAAGCCCTCTAATGGCTGAATTTGACTCAGGGACTCTGAGAGACCCACAAGAATGCCCTGAGCTGTGTTAGGTCTGTGCTGTGCACATCCAATCTCCCATCTTTTCTGCTAATGTAAGGTCTGCTTTATGGCAGTCAGGTGACTTTCCCAGTCTTTTTAAGCTCTTTCATCATTTTCTCTAACACAGATACATTCCCCAATAAAACCTTGCAGTCAGTCTCATTCGAGGATCTACTTCTTAGAAGACTCAAACTAATACACTTGTGGGAAGAGTCCTCTTTGACAGTCTTCAATTCATTTCCTTTCCTTTTTTCCTGAATCCGTTCTAGTCAAATCTGAATTGAACCCACAGATCCACTAAGTCTGTTCTTATCCAGAACACCCGTAATTCTAAGATTAGAATCAAAGATTAACTCATATGCATCTTCACTGCTCTATAAACATTATTTGATGTACTTCGTTCTTTCCTTCTCTGGTTGGTTTATAAGAAAAACCAAACGGAAACTTACTTTCATTGCTAGGAATTGAACACATTCATAAGGATGAGTGCCAGGCGAGCACCCTACTGCTGAGCCGCATCTGACAATCCCTTAAACTGAAACTTGCTTATTCAATCCCTACTAGACTTCTTCATCTATGTGTTTTACAAGGGCTTTAAACTTCATGACTCCCAAACTGAGAGCTTTGACTTCATCTCAAAAATTTCCTCCTTTCTAACCTTCCCCCAAGCTTCAAATGAATGTTTGTTTTTCTGCTTGCTTATGGCACAAAACAAAACAGTTAAAATCTGTTTTTGGTTTGCTGTTCACCCGTCTTACATCCCACCTACACATGCTTTTATACATACTCGGAATCTGATCACTGTCATCATACTGCCATTGTCATGGTCCAAGTCAGCCTCTACTGGGCTCTGAATCGTGGCTGCCCCATGCTAAGTTGTGCCCTTGGCTTCCTCTGCCCTGGAGGTTTATTCTTTAAAAGGCAGTCTAAGTGAGTCAGCTAAGGAGTACGTTAAACGGCCACTTCTGTGCTCCAAAATCTCCGATGACTTCCATGATCAATTGCGTACAGCCTTGCTCCCTCATACACCTCTCTACACCTCTGTGTTCATCTCCCATGTGTCAACCCCTCTGAAGTGCAGACATTGCTTTCTTAATTCTTGAAAGCCTGAAGCTTCATGATTTGCCGTACCTAGTTTAAACTTCCTGAAATATTCATTTGTCCAGTGCCCCAAAGGTGATATCAGGTCTCATCTCATTCTCTTCAAGCCTTCAAAGTGAAGTACCTCTCCTCTCTGAAATTTCTTTAACCAATTTATTTAGAACTTCAATCCCAGGCCCTTTCAACCATTTCCTCTTTTATTTTTCTCCAGAGCACGTTGTATAAACTGACATATTATGCTTCACTTCTTTTTTCTCTTTGGGTGGTAAAATAACAGAAGTTACTTTTCTTCTAGTTCTGGTGGCTAGAATTCTAAGATAAGGGGTCAGCAGTCTTGGTTCCTCTGAGGCCACTCACTCTTCCAAGCTTCTGAATGGCTGCCTTCTCCCAGTGTCTTCAAAGCTGATTAACACAGAGAGCCACAATTAGTCAATGTACAAAGGACAAGAGGCCACAGGGTGCTTATCCCTGAATAGGACACCTAATTCAAGTCTCAGGAATCATTGGAGAAGAGTCCATGGAAAGATTGAAAAAGCTATAAGGTGATGGATAATCACCAGGGACGAGTCTTTGAGGCAGCTCAAGTGAACTCACAGCAACAGTGACAATATGCACAAGTCCTTTGCAAGTTAAAACCAGATAAAATCTCAGCATAGGCTAGGGGAGTGGATAAGAAACCCAAACCCAACCTAAAGAACTTTTAGAAGCTGATGGCTGCTGGGAGGGGAAGACAGTGTCTTGCAGGGCTGGAACTCTTGGTGGGCCCAGTGGATGGACTCACACTGAAGGACATTAGGAGCGACAAATCAGACTCTCTAAGTTGTATTATACATATGAGAGTATATCAAATTGGACAGAGGTAGTTGGGGTGGTGCTGATAGAGGAGGAGACCTAAATACCATAAAACTATATTGTACAAAAAATAAATAAAAAATAAAATTATAAGAGTTCCAGGTCAACCTGAGCTACACAGCAAGTTCTGGGACAGCTTGAGCTACATGGTAAGACCCTGCCTCAAAGAAAAAAACTGTTAATGCCCACATCACTCATCAAGAAGATGCCCCTCAGACATGGCCAGAGACCAGTCCAATAGAGGCAATTCCCCAACTGAGGCGCCCTCAACCCAGGTGTGTCAAATTGACACTAAAGCTGTCCATCACACACACACACACGCACGCACACAAATAAAGTAAATCTTAAAAAAATACTCAATTTCCAAAATTATTTGCTTACCACTCATTTAACAAGGGAGTTATATCTAGAATATATAAAGACTTCAAAAAAATTAACAGGGTCAGCAAGATGACTCAGGAGCTAAAAGCATTTGCCATGCAAGTCTAAGACCTGAGCTCAGTCCCCAAAATCCATAGTAGAAGTAGAGAACTGACTTCCGAATGTTGTCTTCTGACTCCACGTGCATGTGCAGTAGCATAAATGCAGCACACAAGGTATGTCCACATACAAAATAATAAGCAAAATAAAATGTTTTTAAAACTTAAACACTCCAATAATCTAAGCAATAAATGTGCAAATTCACTAAGCAGATAAAACAGTGAATGTAGCTCCTAGCCTACACTACTATCCTCAGGCCTCTTGGGGTAAGTTATAGCTCAGCTCTCTGCGCCGGGACTCCCTAAGCGACATTCACCCTTCTATCCCCCGCCTCGCCATTCTATACTCCTAGTTTGGGCCCTGCGCCATTCCTAGTCTCGGGGCCCCAGACACCTGGGGAACCAATACTGCTTCCTGATCCTTTTCACCCAGAACAACTTAGTGCCCTTCTTGGGCCCCAGGAGCACCGCTTCTGGACCTGGCCCCGCCCTCACCTCTCT
>NW_008336651.1:24908-25237 GCF_000622305.1 Nannospalax galili
AGGACTTTAAGACCCAAATTAACCCCAACTCATTAATAGTAGGGGACTTCAATACCCCACTATCTCCATTAGATAGGTCAACAGGCCAGAGACTTAACAGAGAGACATCGGAATTAAACAAAACCATATCTCAATTGGACTTAACAGTTATCTACCGAGTATTCCACCCAAACACCAAAGGGCATACTTTCTACTCAGCACCCCATGGAACTTTCTCCAAAATCGACCATATACTGGGGCACAAAACAAAGCTCAGCAAATACAAAAAGATTGAAATAATTCCATGTGTTCTATCAGACCACAATGCAATAAAGCTTACAATCAACACC
>NW_008336651.1:29596-32634 GCF_000622305.1 Nannospalax galili
GTGGACATTGCATGACACGGGTGCACTTACCTACATGCAGGCAATACACTCATACACTAATCAGTATGGAGATTCCTCTAAAAAACTAAAAATGAATCTACTATATGGTCCAGTTATACCACTCCTTGGCATATACCCAAAAGACTCGTCCTACTGTAGAGATACCTATACATCCATGTTTGTTGCTGCTCTTTTCAAAATAGCTAAGAAATGGAAACAACATAAATAAATGTCCCTCAACTTCAATGGAACTAGAAATAGTTAAAATGGTAAAGTAACACAGACTCAGAAATATAAGTGAAGTATATTTTGCCTCATTTGCTGATCATAGTACCAGTCCCTTATATGTGAGTATATATCCCAATATAAGAGCAGCAGCCAGGAAAACGGAAAGGAACCACAGAGGTAAAGGAAAAGAAAGAGCCCAAGAGAGGGGGATCGTAGGAAACAGATGTTACCAAGGAGAGATGGGAAAAATGGGGTATTTAGCTGGGAAGGCAAGGAACCAGGTGAGTAAAGGGGGAGAAGGAACTCAAGGGAGGAGGAGCACCAGGAGACAGGTACTATCGAGGGGAAAATGGAGAAAATAAGGCTACTTTAACTGGGGAGGAAAGAGAGCAATTAGACAGGGAGTGAGAGGAGAGAGAAAGCCAAGGTGGTGTGAAGGACCATAGAGAAATGTATTAACTCAAAAACCCCTTGAGAATACACACAGAATATTTGAACATGGTCAAGGTAGTCCAAGAGGCACCCCCAAATAACATAGGTTATTGCCACAGCACTTGACTACCCTGAGAACTTGAAGGTAAAACCCTGTTGTTGAAGAAGGACATCCTTTGGACACAAGATGTGCAGCAATGGAGCTGGAACTGACCTGGAGGCCTTCACCCTGAAGACTAGCGCTCATAGTTCTAGAGGATACTATGAAAGCTGCCAAGGAAGAAAATAAAAATAATCCAAAACAGCTGTAAATCCTAATAACAATAACAACTGGCACAGCATACTGTTTCTATTGGTGCAGTCGTGGCACTTTTATCTTGTGGTAATCAACAGCTATCAAATTGGAATTAAAGTCCTCTCAATGGGAGGACTCACATGAGTGGCACTGTAAATATAGTCAAATACACATGGCTAGAGAGGCCATAGATCCTAGAGAAAATCATATCTCTCAGATATCTCTCGACAAATCAAAATTTTTTTAATATTTTATTTTTTATTTTTTGAGTGTATTGCCTGCATGTATGTAAGTGCATCCGTGTCGTGCCATGCCATGGAGGTCAGAAGAGGGCTTCAGATTCACCTGGAACCGGAGTTAAGGATGGTTTGTGGCCACCATGTGGGTGCTAGGAATTGAACCCGAGTCCTCTGCAAAAGCAGTCAGTGCTCTGAACTATTGAGACATCAAATCAAAATTTTTTAATGTATGCTAAATATGGATCCTTATATTTTCAGACAAGTATACCATATACCACTCATCAAAGAAGCTACTTTTTGCAACAGTTGGAGGCTATTACAGAGTCCCAAAACTGGTCACACACAGAGAATATATACCTGAGAGATGCCCAGCCCAAATGACATATCTACACCTAAGGCTCATGGAACATAGTGGAACAGGGAGAGAATACTAATCCATCCCTCACCTCCCACCAGTGAAGCTTTCTCATACAATAGAGTGTGATGCACACAGAAGGTCACAACTGGACAAGTTTCAGAGAATAAGAGACTGCAGAGTGTGTGTCCTTGGGTAGGACTCCTATATTAAACCTCATCCACCTGCAGTTCAGGGACCATTGCGGAAGAGTAAGCAGAAAGCTTGTACGAGCCAGAGTCGGTGCATGAACTTAAGGAAACAGAGGCTTTCAGGCCACTGGGAACTTGATCGCATGAATTTGCAGCAACGGTGACAGCATGCACAAGACCCATGCCAACTCAATCAGACAAAAACCCAGCATAGAACAAGGAGTAGGCCTGAACCCTAGCCTAAGAACTATTGGCAACTGCTTACTGCTGGGTGAGGGAGAGTAGATCTTCTTTAAGGGACGGACTCTAGATAGGCTGATTAGACCCAGTGGATGAACTTGCACTGACAAACATCTGGGTACAAATGCTTGACCCTTTGGAAAGGACTTAACACGTATGACAATGCATAAAACCGGTGGGGGCAGGGGAATGGGAGTTGTGGGAGGAGGTCTAAATTTGATTAAGCTCTATCACATTAAATGAACAAAACTCAATAATGTATTTCAATAAATAAATAAAATCATAAATAAGGACTAAGCAAAAAAAAAAAAAAAAAAAAAAAAAAGAGTGAATGTAAGCAAGACGGGCATGGA
Organism: Nannospalax galili; assembly: GCF_000622305.1. Taxonomy (NCBI): domain Eukaryota; kingdom Metazoa; phylum Chordata; class Mammalia; order Rodentia; family Spalacidae; genus Nannospalax; species Nannospalax galili. The sequence continues at coordinate 31,930 of NW_008336651.1, forward strand.
AAGCAACTCTCCTGTACTCCTGGTAAGAATACGAGTACAGCTACTATGGAAATGAATATGAAGAGCACACACACACACACACACACACACACACACACACAATGGAGCTACCACAATAGGAAGCTATAGTAGTATTGTATAAATATTCTGCCAAATCAGTCAACACACAGAAGCTATACCTACATACCCACATTTGTGATCACACTATTCACAGTAGCCAAGTTACAGAGTCAACCTCGTCAGCCTGTTACAGTGGATTAATTCCCAGTCAAATACTAAACTTTTATAGAAAATATTTCTAAGTGTGCTACCGCAATAGGAAGCTATAGTAGTATTGGATAAATATTCTGCCAAATCAGTCAACACACAGAAGCTATACCTACATACCCACATTTGTGATCACTCTATTCACAGTAGCCAAGTTACAGAGTCAACCTCGTCAGCCTGTTACAGTGGATTAATTCCCAGTCAAATACTAAACTTTTATAGAAAATATTTCTAAGTGTCCTTCAACAGATAAATGAACAAAAAGGTAATATATATATGATCATTAGAAAGAAGAAACAATTTTTTAATTTTTTTTAATTTAATAACCACATGATTAGAAGAAGCATTTCATTACAGCTTTAACATATTCAAAAACACACTCCAGAGCAAGGATACATCTCTTTCAAAAGTGGCTGTAAATTTTTAGGTTCACAGTTG
>NW_008336651.1:32972-35371 GCF_000622305.1 Nannospalax galili
TTTTAATTTGTTGATGTTTTTGGTGTGTATCTCATACAGAACATCCCACACGATCTTATTCATTTATATACCTATTTCCCAAATGGCACCCTCCCATAACCCCTCCACACTGGAGCCCGTATACTCTGTCATCCCTGTTACTGTCCACCGTGTTGTCAGCGCCCCCAGCTGTTCCCCAGTGCTTGTCCATCCGCTGAATCTACTCAGCCTATCTAGAGATCCTTGTTTTAGAAAGATGAACTGTTCCTCATCTAGCAGCAATCAGTTGTCAATATTCCTTTAGATAAGATTGGGGTCTGCTGTTCATTTTCCCAGTTTTATTCAGGATTACTGTCTTTTAGGCCACCCTGGCCAATAACTCAAAGGAAGGTAAGGAAGGTATCTCCTGACTGGCATTGTTTCTTGTTATGTAGCCTTTAGCTATACATATGGACTCTTAAAAAATTATATTGACCTCATTAGCCATTGGTTATACTTTCCTTTTGGGTGTTTAAGACCCTACAATTGGCCCAGATAAGCCAATTTTTTAATTTATTTGTTTATTTGTTTATTTATTTATTTATTTATTTATTTGGTCTTTTTGAGACAGGGTCTCCCTGTAGCCCCAGCTCTCCTGGAACTCACTATGTAGACCAGCTCGCCTTGAGCTCACAGAGGTCTGCCTGCCTCTGCCTCCCGAGTGCTGGGATTAAAGGCGGGCGCCACCAAGCCCAGCTAAACCAATTTATTTTTACTCTTAAGGTTGTTTGAGGATCTGTTCCTCAGGGGTCACATGGGCCTGGGAGGAGCCCCTGGCTCCATCTTTTACCAGTTCCATCTATGTTAAGATAAGACAAAGGTCCTGCTCGACCATGGCTGGCTTCACTTGGAAGTATGGGGAAATGATTCCTCTGTGTTGACCCTCCTCTTTGTAGACTGGACACTGGTTCAAGTCCATCTGATGGGGTCTCCACAGCACCCTTGATCAAGAGGACAGGTGACTAACCACAGTTAAAGAACATTTTGAGAGACACTCATGGTCCTCTGGAACTTAGTTGACCTATGAGGGAAACGAACAAAAACTGGCTTTTATGACCCTCTGTCCAAATTAGTATAGGCCTCATAGTATGGCTGTTAAACATTCAAGAAGGTTAGTTCCACCAGTCTAGTACTTTTAATTACCATGTGCCATATAGATAAAGCTTGGGCAAAGACCAAGCGCTCTCAGATAAACCTTGCTTAGACATATATTATATACTTTGATGTGGTTGTATGTATTTATCAGTAGGTTGTTGGACTATTAGTCCAAGAAACAAAGTTTTTATCATCATCTACAGTAATATAAAATTTGTATGTGTTCAAAGAACTGCAAAGATTCTAGAAAGATACCTATGCACTACAGAATCTAGACTATGAAAGGAAAAGTATTAGGAGAACACCAAGACTATATTTGGAAGTAAATTGCTCTCATGAGGAGGGAAGATAACATAGCACGAACTATATGCAATAGTAAAAGTAAAATATATGGAGATTGAAAGCAGAAATATAAAAATGCTATACATTATGCAAGGTTAGGACCTTGGGAGTAGGAAAATATTCCTTGTAGTGTTTGAAAATATGTAGCAATTCTCACTAGTGTTTATACTCAGGTAGATAACCAGGAAATTTACAGTGACTTATTTTAGAGTAGCCAAATATTAGAAAGAACTGAAATGCCTGTTGGGAATGGAATAAGGAACTCTTAGGTTTTGATTTTGCAGGCATTTGTAAAATGCAAAGAATGAGCTCTGTGCCTATGAATGGAAAGGTGCTAGAAGTGTGGGGGCAGGGCAAGTTGCAGGATGATGCATATAGTACAGTGATTTTCTGTAAAGTTAAAAGTTCCTTCATGAAACTCATTTTATATTGATATGAATACACAAATGTATGTAAATGTTTTGAGAAACATCAGAAGGATACTGACCAACTCCCTAGAGTGTTGGTCTCTGAAGACTGGAGAAGGGAAGGAAGTGGTGTGGGAGGTAGGTGGGGAGGGAGCATCAACTTCTTATATAAGCATTTCTCTTAAAGTCTTCAAGTAAATATACAAAGATACGGGCTAATTTTCAGGTGTGGTATATGGATATCTTGTCTTTTTTGTACTTTTCTGTACTTTTCAAATTTTTCAAAATTAATAAGAAAGGAGGTAAAAGTAGGAATGCTGCATCTGTAGAAATGCTATAGTGCATTAGTTCCCAATCAAATACCAAGCTTGTATAGAAAATATTCCTAAAACGTTAACAATGAGTGGATGGACTTGACACTCTGTGTATAATGAAATTATCTATTTTATTAAAATGAAAAATGAAGAAAATGTAATATATAGACACATAAATATGCAGAATGAATGATGATGATCATCATTGATGATGATGATGATA
>NW_008336651.1:35451-43963 GCF_000622305.1 Nannospalax galili
GGGGTTTTGTTCAGTCACTAAGGATAGGATAAAGCCATTTGTAGGAAAGTCTGATGGAACTAGAGATAACTATAGTAAGGAAAATAAGCCAGACTCAGAAATAAAAGTGTTTGCTATCATATGATGCATCTACAATTTTTTTAAAGACCCATAAAAGGGGAAGAGGGGTAGTCAGAACAAGGACAAGAGAAAGTACTGAGGGTGAATCTGATCAAAGTACATTGTTCACATGCATGAAAGTGTCATAATGAAACCCATTATTTTGTGTAATTTTGGAGCAGTGGAGCTTGAACTGACCTGGAAGCTACCTCCCCTGAAGGATAGCTCTCATAATTTTGGAGAGCACTATGCAAGCTACTAAGGGAGGGCATCAATCAATGGTCCAACCCCAGATAAGGCTTAAAAACCACATCAATGACCAGCACAGGAAATGACATTGGTACAGTAGTGTCACTTTTATCTTGGGGATAATCAAGAGCTACATAATTAGACTTAAAGCCCACTCAGTGGGAGGAAACTAATGTCTGGTACTGTAAATCTAGCCAAATATACATAGCTGAAGAAGTCATTGATCTTAGAGAAAACCCCAAGACTCTCACATCCCTAGTCAAATATAATTTCTTATTATATGCAAAATATGGATCCTTACATTTACACACAGTATGCCAGTCACTACCTGTCAATGTAGCTTCTTTTTCAACAGACAAAGATTATTACAGAGTTAACCACTCTTACACACAGAGATTCTCTGTGAATTTCCAAAGCCTAAGTGGTATATCTGGGATGCAACCTCTACAGCTAAGACTCAGGGAGCATAGAACAAGGGATGAAGAGAACATCTTTCAGTTCTCATCAATGAAGCTCCTTCATGCAACAGAGAACCAGGAACACAAAAGACCACAAATAGCCAAAACACAGAGAATATGAATTTGCAGAGTGTGGGTCCTTGAACAGGACTCCTATATTGAGGTCCACCCACCCAGGGCTCATGAACTATCTCAGAAGAAGGGGCTGAAAGATTGAAAGAGCCAGGTAAGAGATGCACCATACGGAAATGTTCCTACAGGCTCCTGGGCCCCTTCTCATACAAACCTACAGCAATGGTGTCAGCATGCACAAGACCCATGCAGACTTAGGCAGACAAAAACCTAGCACAGAACTGTGGAAATGAACAGCAGGCCCCAATCTTACTCAAAGAATTATTGGCAGCTGATTATGCTGGGTGAGGAAGAGCTGATCTTCTGTAAGGGAGAGACTATAGATAAGGTGACTAAACCCTGGTGGATAAACTCGCACTGAGGGACATCTGTGGACACTAGAGTGCATGAACTCTAGCAGGAGGGCTTTGGGAGTGTGCCAAAGGGGAAGGGGGAAGGAGGTATCAAGATGATTTTCTGTATGAAATACACAAAAATTCAATAAAAATTAAACTAAAAAATAAATAAAGATAACCATATCTTCAAATACAGTTGCTGATTAGGTAACAGAGGTTAGGACTTCAACCAGTGATGACTTCCCAGGCTTTGGTGAAGATAAAGTGTAGGACTTCCATCAGTGTCTGTTTTCACATCGGAATGTAAACTTCACAGAGGAGGACGGACTTTGAGCCTTAGTCCCTGCTGCACACCTCACACAGTGGAGGACATACACTCCACACTGGGTATTCAATTCAATGGAAGGCTACTAAGATATTATACAAATCAACTATGAACAGCTAAATGAGTAACAATATCTGGCCAACAATAATATTTTTAATTCCATAGGAATATTATGATACAAACTTATTCTAACCCAAATTATAAAATCATAGCAGGCCAACAGTTACACAGCAACATCCAAAACTACTGAAAATTAGTCACTAGTTATATTGTTAAAGACTTTGAAGGGCTTGGGAATCAGGAATAACTAAAGGAACTGGGATTTCAAGGACGGAAGCTTCCTATAGTGACCTAAGTGCTGTTGCTGTTTCCTTTTCTCTAGGTGCGGTCCATGCAAAAAGATCTCTACTGAGTGGAAGAGAAAGCAGGAAGGTTTTTTTTCATGTTAACACTTGAAACTATGCAGAGCTGTGACATTCTAAATGTTTTGTCCACAAAATTTTTTCTGCATTTGAGAGAATGGGGTTGGTAAATCTTGAAACATAAAGTACCCTGTAACCTTTAGTGTTAGGAGAAAGACTCGTGCTGAAGGATAGAGACATGCATAAAATCCACAGTCAATCTTCTTCCTTAGTGATAATCACTGACAGTTTCAGTTAAAAAAAAATGTTCCCTATGCCCTATGGTCTGTTTTTCTTTCCTTTCTGCTTCCCTTTCACTCTGACAACCACTGACCTCCCAATCAAAACCGAGACAAGAGCATCTTAGGAAATGGAATGAAGTCAGTGAGAATAGCATGGAGGGGGAAAAGAAAGAAAAACAGACCATAGGGCATAGGGAACATGGTCGTTTGCATCTATTCTGTGCACTCAGAGTGAAAGGGAAGCAGAAAGGAAAGACAGTAAAAATATTTGTGGATGTGCTTGAAATGAATTTTCAAAAGCATACCAGAAATAGATAATCTACCAATTTAAGAATCTTGTTGAAATTCAAGTAAGCTAAAATGTATCAACCAAATTCCTGAAAATCAAATGTATGTAATATGAAAGAGAGAGGAGAGGGACAAAGAGAGACAGAAAAGTCTCAACTGAACCAGCAAAAGAGGACACATTCCTAATGTAAAGATTGTAGAAGGCTTGTTAGCAGAATTCACTGATGAAAGAAAACTGCCAATTTCTAATTGTTCCTAACAAATGTATCCTCTGAAACTTAGACCCATGTGATACTATTTCAGACCCTCCCGCAAAAGAGCTGGAGGTCCAACCATTCACAGACCTGCAATTATTCTGTCTGAGTAAGCAAAATCAGAACACACAGAAGAACAAGCCTGCACGAAGAAACCCCGTCACTGGGAAAGGCTGAGTGTGCAGTTACAGATAAAACAATGTGTGCTCTTTTATTTCCTTTTATTGACTTTATGTATATTTCATAAAGGTCATCTTAATCATCTTTATATTCCCCTTCCCATTGGCATGCTCCCACAGCAACCCCAGTGAATTTCATGCATTCTGTCAATTATTTTAAGGTATATCCAGTCAAGTTAGTGTTCCAAATGTCCTTCAGTGCATGCTCATCCACTGAGATCTAGTCAACCTATCTAGAGTTCATCCCTTTAAGATCAGCTGTTCTTCACCTAGTAGTAATCAGCTGCAAATAGTTCTTCGGCTAAGATTTGGTCCTGTTTCCCATTTCCAAAGTTCTATGCTGGGTTTTTTTCTGCTTTGTTTTGCATGGGTTTTGTGCATGTTGACACAACTGCTGTAGGTTCACATAAGCAAGGTCCCAGAAGCTGTAAGACTGTGTATCCATGTGAGCATGCACCCCCTCTCCTGGCTCTAACAATCTTTCCGGTCCCCTCTTCCACAATGGTCCCTGAGCCCTGGGTAGGCGAAGTTTAATATAGGAGACCTGTCCAAGTAAGCAGACTTAGAAGAATCTTATTCTCTACACTTTGGCCATCTGTGTTCTTTTATATGCAAGGACTTCTGTTGAGTGAGGGAGCTTTGTTGATGAGCATTGAAAGATGCGTTATTATTCTCTCTACCCCTTGTTATACTATGTTCCATGAACCTTAGGTGTCACCTAGGATTGGGTATTTCACAGAGAATCTCTGTGTATGAGCAGTTATGAAACTCTGTAATAGTCTCTGTTTATTGCAAGAGAAACTTCATTGATGAGAGGTGACTGGCATACTTGTCTGTAAATATAACAATTTATATTTAGCACATACTGAGAAACTGCATTTGCCTAGGGATGTGACATCCTTGAGGTTTTCTCTAAGATCTATGACCTCTCCAGTCATGTGTATTTGGCTATGTTTACAATACCACACATAAGTTCCCTCTCATTAAATGGGCTTTAAATCTAAATAGGTAGCTGTGAATTACCCCCCAAGATAACAATGCCACTATTGCTCCAGTGTAGTTTGCTGTCCTGGTTGTTGTTGAGATTATTAGCCCTTAAAGCTGGGGTTGGACCATTGATGTTCTCCCTTAGCAGCTTGCATAGTGTTCTCCAAAACTATGATAGCTAGCCTTCAGGGAGGTGGCTTCGGGCAGTTCCAGCTCCACTGATGTAAATCCTGAGTCTGAAGTATGTCCTGTCTTCATCAGTAGGGACTTTCCTTCAAGTTCTGGGAGGCAATCAAGGGCTTTGGCAGTAGCCTGCGTAATTTTGGGTGTCTATTGGACTACCCTGGACAACAACTCAAAGGCTGGTTTCTCCTGAATGACACTCTTTCTTGTTACACAGCTATCAGCTATACACATGGACTCACATAACTCTACATTGTATGTGTTATTTTTTTTTCAGGAGGATTTTGAACTAATGTGCTTTCCTTTGGTTTTTCATACCAACTAAGCCTTATTTACCTTTCCTTCCATCTAACCATCCCTCCTTCCATCCCAGTTAAAGTGCCCTAATTTTCCCCCTCAATAATACTTGCCTCTGATGGTCTCCCGTCTCTTGAGCTCCTTCTTCACCTTTATCCCCACAGATCCTTGTATAACCATCCCTCTCTTCCTCCCACTTAAATGTTCCCATTTTACCCATTCTCCCTTTGGTAATACCTGTCCCTCATTGTTCTTACCTCTCAGGCTCCTTCTATCTCTTTATCTCCTGGATTTCTTTCCATTTTCCTGGTTCCTGCAGTTACATCAGGATATATACTCACATATAAGTATCTGGTGCTAGGATCTACAAATGAGGAAGAACATATGTCGTTTGTTTTTCTGAGACTCTGTTACTTCATTTAGTATAACAACTTCTAGATCCGTCCATTTACCTGCAAATTTCATTATTTCATCTTTCTTTACTGCTGAGTAAAACTCCATCGTATATATGAACCACATTTTCATTATCCACTCATCAATTGAGGGACACTTAGGTTGCTTCCATCTCTAAGCTATTGTGAAAAAAGCAGTAACAAACATGGATAGACAAGTATCTGTGCAGTAGGATGAGTCCTTTGCTTATATGCCAAGGAATGGTATAACTGGATTATATGGTATGTTCATTTTTACTTTTTTAAGAGTTCTCCACCTTGCTTCCTATAGTGGTTGCACAAATTTGCAATCCAACCAGCAGTGAATGAGTGTTCGTCTCCTGTTACCTCCATGGTCCCCTACATGTCTCTTCCTCCTCCCCTCCCTACCAAACACTCCCCCTTTCCCCAATGGTAACATCTGTTCCCTACTATCCCCCTCTTTTGGGCTCTTTCTTTCCCTCTATCTCCATATTTAATTTCCATTTTCCAGACTCCTGCTGTTACATCAAGTTATATACTCCCATATGTGAGGAATTGGTACTATGATCTGCAAATGAGGGAGACTATATCACTTGCTTTTCTGATTTTGTGTTACTTCACTTAATATAATGGTTTCTAGCTCCACCCATTTGCCTTCAAATTTCATAATTTTATCTTTTTTTTACTGCTGAGTAGAACTCCATTGTGTAAATGTGCCACATTTTCATTATCCATTCAGCTGTTGAGGGACATTTAGGATGTTTCCATTGCTTAGCTATTGTGGAAAGAGCAGCAACAAATATGGATGTATAGCTATCTCTACAGTAGGATGAGTCCTTTGGGTATATGCCAAGGGGTAGCATAACTGGATCATATGGTAGGTTCATTTTTAAATTTTTAAGAATTCTCCACACTTCTTTTCATAGTGGTTGCATTAGTTTGTATTCCTGCTAGCAGTGAATGAGCATTGCCTTTCTCTACATATTCACCAGTATTTGGTGTCTTTGTTCTCATGATCTTAGCCGGTCTGACTGGGGTAAGATGGAATCTTAAAAGTGGTTTAGCTTTGGATTTCTCTATTTACTAAGAATGTTGAGCAATTTATTTTTCGTCAGAGATCAGTCTGCCTCTGCCTCTGCCTCCAGAGTGCTGGGATTAAAGGCATGCACCACCACACCCGGTGGATGTTGAACAGTTTTAAGCCATTTTTATTTCTTTGTTTGAGCACTCTTTCTTCAGATACATAGCCCATCATTTTGATGGACTGTTTATTTTCTTGTGTCTTGGTTTTTTGAGTTCTTTGTATATTCTGGATATTAATCCACTGATTCGTGTGTAACAGGTGAAGATTTTCTCCCACTCATTGCATTTCCTCCTCACTTCGTTTGTTGTTTCTTTTGTTGGACAGAAGCTTTGTAGCGTAATGAGGTCCCACTTGTTGACTGTTAACTGTACTGCCTGAGCAAATGATGTCCAGTTATAAAGTCCTTTCCTAAACCTATACTTGTAGGGTACTTCCTATACTTTCTTCTAGCAGTTTCAGAGTTTCATGTTTTATATTGAGGTCTTTGATCCTTTTGGAGTTGACTTTTGTGCAAGGTGAATAATTGTGTAAGTTTCATTATTCTACAGATAGAGATCCACTTTGTCAGCAGCATTTGTTGAAGATGGTCTTTCCTCCATTGTGTGTTCTTGGCATCTTTGTAAAATATCATGTGACTGAAACTGTGTGTACTCATGTATTAGTCTTCTATTGTGCTCTATTGATCTACATGTCTGTGTTTGAGCCAGTGTCATGCTGTTTACATGACTATAGCTCTGTAATATAGTCTGAGACCTGGTCTGATGATCCTCCCAGAACTGTTCTTTTTGCTGAAGATTGCTTTCAATAACCAGGGTCTTTTGTGACTCCATATGAATTTTAGGATTTTTTTTCTAGCTCTGTGAAGTATGTCATGGAGATTTTGATTAGCGTTACATTGAATATATAGATTGCTTTTGATAAGATGGTCATTTACACAATATTAATTCTATTAATCCATGAGCATGGTAGAATTTCACCCCCTGGTGTCTTCCTCTACATTTTTCTTTAGAGATTAAATCTTTCATTGTAGAGATCTTTAATGTCTTTGATCAGATGTATCGCTAAATATTATTTGAAGCTATTGCGAGTGGAAGGGTTTCCTTGAATGCTTTTTCTGATTGCTTGTTATTGGTATATGGCTACTGGTTTTTGTAAGTTGATTTTGTAACTTGCCACTTTACTGAAATTATTAATGTCTAGTAGTTTGTGGTGGAATTTTGGTGATCTTTTATGTATAATATCATATCATCTGCAAATAGTGATAATTTGACCTCTGCTTTCCAATTAGTACTTCTTTAATTTCCTTCTTTTGTCCTATTTCTTTAGCAAGAGTTTCAAGCACTATATTGAAAAGAAGTGGAGAGAGTGACAGCTTGTCTGATTCCTAATTTAATGGGAATGCTTCCAGTTCTCCATTTAGAATGATGTTGGCTGTGGGTTTGTTGTATACAGCTTTAATTATGTTGAGTCATGTTCCCTCCATTTCAATTCCCTCTAGGGCTTTTAACATGAATATATGTTGGATTTTGTCAAAGGCCTTTTCTCTATCCACTGAGATGACCTTGTGATTTTTGTCTTTAAGACCATTTATGTGATTTATTTACTACATTTATTGACAAGTATATGAAACCATCCCTGCATCTCTGGAATAAAACAAACTTGATCATGGTTGATCATCTTTTTGATGCATTTCTGTATGTGGTTTTGTGAGTATTTTATCGAAAATCTTTTAATCTAAGGATATGGGTCTATAGTATTCTTTTTTGTTGTGTCTTTACCTGGTTTTGGTATTAGAATGATACTGACTTCATAAAAGGAGTTTGGGAGTTCTCCCTCTTTTTATCTTTTCTAATCATTTAAGAAGTATTGGTTGTAGATCTTTGAACGTCTAGTAGAATTCTGCTGTGAATCCATCTGGGCCTGGGCTTTATTTAGTCAGGCAGCTTTGTATTACTGTTTCAATATCATTATTTGTTATGAGTTTGTTTAATTTTGGTGGTTGAATTCAGTTTACAAATATTTTGAGGATTTTTCTCTATGTTTTGTGGTATTTTCTTGCACTTCTTTTGATCAAATGTTCTAGAGTTATTTGTTCTCTGTGCCCTCTTGGGTATTTTTAACCTTCTGTTCACACTGAAGTATATCTCCCAGTATCCTCTGTGAGCTGGCTTAATGATCATAAGTTCCTTAAATCTGTTTCATTATGGGAAGTTTTTCTTTAGCTCTTGATTACATCTGACAGTTTTACTATGTATAGTAGTCTGGGTTGGCATCCAGGATCTTTCATAACATGTAGAACATCAGTGCTGCACCCAGGCACATACTAGCAGGACCTGGTAGGCTTAGGGAGTTTATTAAAAAGAGAAAGAATACATGATATTGGGAGTACATCATGGCAGGGAATAGGAGAAGAATTAGAAGGAGAAGAGTTGGAGGTGGACTTGATCAAAACACATTATATGCAGTACAAAATTCCCAAACAACAATGAAAAATAATACATGTATATTAAAATAAAAATTAATAGAAGACAAATATTTAAATATTGAAAAATAAAATTTCCAAAGAAGGAGAGTAAAAATAAAGTG
>NW_008336652.1:0-894 GCF_000622305.1 Nannospalax galili
GTCTTTAACCGGAAAAAAAAATTCAGCTTTGTGCAGAACTCATGTTCAGACACTGCATCTATAAAGTCATAAAAATCCAAGCGCCTTGGAGATAGTTCAGTTAGTATAGAACTATTGAGGGTCTGAGTTCAGATCCTCAAAACACGTTTTTTTTTAAAGGGCATGTGGTGGGGTGCACCTGCAATATTAGCACTTGGGAAACAGGCAGGCAGATCCTTGGGGCTCACTAACCAGCCAGCTTAGATGAATCCATGAGTTCCAGGCCAGTGAAAGATCCTGTCTCTGCAAACAAGGTGGACAGAGCCTGAGGAACAACACTTAAGATGAAGTTGACCTCTATCTTACACACACACACACAAACACACACACACACACACACACACCAAGCCATGGAAACCCTCAAGCCTGAGCTTGTACCCCTAGGTTCCAAGTTAAAGCACAAGGCTCAGCCCCTAGTTGATCAGGCAAACATTTGTACTCCAAGCATTTGACACAGGACATCAAAACCCAGTGAGGATATGCAGTCCCCCAGTGCTGAGGGTACCCTACCCCCCATGACTAAAAGAAACCCATCTGCAAGGCCTGTCAGGGAATGGTTCTGCCCTGTGCTTTGGAATATCGTCATCAGCCATGACAAGATATCAGGAGGTATTATTGTAAGGAAATTGTTAGGGCTACTGTTTGCCACATCAGTGTCCTCTGTATGAACACTCAGAGGAATACTTCCCTGGCTTCTGGGAATGGCTATGCCTGTAGACCTTGGGGTCGGCACTGTGCTGTGGGGTTCCCCTGATGGTGCCACAAAAGTCTGTATTCATGCTCAGATACCGAGGAACTCAGAAAGTGGGCGACTGTGACCAGTGATAGTCATGTATATGGAGATTAGAAATGCAT
>NW_008336653.1:0-459 GCF_000622305.1 Nannospalax galili
TTATTGCATCTCTGTAATAAAATCAGCTTGATCATGATTAATGATCTTTTTGCTATGATCTTGAAATAAGTTTGCAAATATTTGTTGAGAATTTTTGCCTATATGTTCATCAGAGAGTTCAGTATATGATTTTCTTATGAAATAGATGCATTCATATTTGGTGTACATAGACTTAGAATTGTCATTTCCTCTTGACAGATTGTTTACCTGGCCAATATAAAGTGACCCTCCTTTTTTATTCTGATTATTTTTGCTTTGAAATATATTTTGTCAGATAATAGAACAGCATTTCCTGTGCTTCCTGGTTGCATTTGTTTAGACTATCTTTCCTTTCTGGTCAAAGTATCTAACTTTGATGGCAAGTTGTATTTCTTAGAGGCAGTAAAATGATGGATGCTGTTCTCTAACCTAGTCTTCCAGCCTCTGTGTTTTTACTGGGGAGTTGCCGTCATTGATACT
>NW_008336654.1:0-408 GCF_000622305.1 Nannospalax galili
TCATGCAATGAAATTCAACTAGCACATCACTGGTTAAGATTGGAATAGTGGGAAAATCATGGTTTGTTTCTGAATTGACAAGCGATAATCCCTCTGTCAATGGATTTTCTCAGCTCTGAAAAAGTGTGTTTTTAGATACTCTGAACGAGAAAAACAAGAGTGGAACCTGAGTAGATGTGGCTGTCACCTGAAAAAGGATCTTATCACATAGACCTCAAAGATTTTCTTCATTGTTGCCACATGGTTGGGTCTCAACAGAGCATGCATGCTCTACAAACTGGGATACAATTTATGTGTTGGTCAGTACATAATATATGTCATTGAAACATATCTTGTAAAAATCCTAGAAATGGGTTGACAAAGACCTGCAGCAAAAGTGAACCTGTTTGTCAAACCATGGGAAGGGGT
>NW_008336655.1:0-299 GCF_000622305.1 Nannospalax galili
AAAACATAGTGTGTTGTTTAATCTCCATGTGTTCATGTGTTCTAGAGTTTCTTCTGGTGTTGATTTTAAGCTTTATTGAATTGTGATCGGATAGAGTGCAAGGAATTATTTCAGTTATTTTTGTATTTGTTGAGGTTTGCTTTGTGCCAATTTTGGAGAAAGTTCCATGGGGCTCTGAATAGAAAGTATATTCTTTGGTGCTTGGGTGGAATATTCGGTAGGTGTCTGTTAGGCCCTTGTGATGTATTGTATTGTTTAATTCAGATGTTTCTCTGTTAACTCTCTGTCCTGTTGACCTA
>NW_008336656.1:0-526 GCF_000622305.1 Nannospalax galili
CAAAGTAGACTCTATAGGCCATACATATGAGAGTTTATTAAATTAGGTGGGTGCAGTGTACAACTAGGGAAGTGGATCTAAATACTATCAAACTATATTGTATGAAAATCACAAAAGTTAAAAAAAAAATTAAGGCCTGTGAGATGTTTCAATGGGTAAAAGCACTTGCTGCCTGACCTGACAGCCTGACTTCAATTTCCAGACCCACGTAGTGGAAGGAGAGAATCAATTCCTGTAAGTTATCATCTGACTTCCACACATGTACCATGGCACATAGGTAAATAAACACAATAAGTAAATGAAATTTAATGGAGAAAAAATAGGCCTGGAGATGTGGTCTTGTTAAAGGCCAGGTTCACAACCTAAAAAAGAAAAAAAATAGAAAGCTGCAATAGTAAACCTGATCAAGCTGAAGAATCAGTGCACTTAGAACAGGCAGCATGGGATCAGGAGGGTGAGTAGAGAAACTGTAAGATCATAGTAAGAAGAATGATGGGTTTATGACACCATCAAACACCGTATTTTT
>NW_008336657.1:0-405 GCF_000622305.1 Nannospalax galili
ATATGTGTGAACAGCAACAGAGTGCATATACTGTCAGTAGAAATGTTACCCAATTATCCCTTTCCCAGATCAAAGCCTGAGTAAGGACAACCAGTTCAGGATTCTGTGCAGAAGTTCCCTGGGACAAAGCTTGGTCCCAAATGATGTCATGTTGAATAGTCACTACAGCTCCAGGTTTTCAGGTTCTCCTCAGTCAAAAAACTGCTTCTGACTCTGAACAAGTCAACATCTGCCTTAATCAGGGGTGTGTCCTGGAGGTCTGGACAACTGGCCTTGGAGGTTCTAAGCAAATTCTCAAAGTAATGCAGGGATACCTCTCTGTCATTGTTAGGCATCAGTGTTTCTGGGTTGAGGCTTTGCATAGCTGAAAAGGTACGATGAGGCAGATCAAGGAATAGACTCTGG
>NW_008336658.1:0-502 GCF_000622305.1 Nannospalax galili
TTGCTCCAATGTGCCATCACAATGTTACTATATGACTAAACAATTTTCCAGGTTGCCATACAATACTCATTGTGCCATCACAATGCACCATTGTGTCATTACAATGATCCATTGTAACATCACCATTCTCAATATATAAACATGGTACTCAATTTCCTCTCACAATCCCCCAATGTGACATCACAATGCTCCAATTTGTCATGATAATGCTCCAATGACACATCACAATGCTCCAATGTGCTAAAAGTATGGCCCCATTTACCATTATATTGCTCCAATGTGCCATCACAATGTTACTATATGACTAAACAATTTTCCAATGTGCCATAACAATGCTTATTGCGCAATCACAATTCACCACTGTGTCTTCACCATGATCCTTTGTGTCATCACAATACTCAATATGTCAACACGGTGCTCAATGTCTCCTCATATTACCCAATGTAATATGACAATGCTCCAATGTGTTTTCACAATGCTCAAACGTGACATCACAGTGCTC
>NW_008336659.1:0-409 GCF_000622305.1 Nannospalax galili
TTTGGTTTCTTTCCTCCTGTTTATGTAGAGATCACAGTAGAAGCACTTACACAGCTCCTCCGTGAACCTCCCTCCCCACTGTCAAAATTTTTTGCTCCCTAGATTTTTCAGAAAAAAAATTTCTTAAGGTTTATGTATATCATAAGGTTATTCATATGTACGAACTCCTGGACAAATAGTTGTCCTTAACTTTGTTCCACAAAACATAGTTCTGTGCAGATTACAATTTAGAAGTCATTTTCCATGACATAATTGGAGAAAAGGGAACGTGGTTTTACTGGCACTTCTTGGAAATTGACTTGAACCAAAGTCACAATAACAAAGCTCTATACTAACAAAGTACCAAGGTGTTACGAGTCTTAGAAACATTTAGTGAAAAAGGAAGGGTTAGTAGAAAGAAAAAATACCA
>NW_008336660.1:0-760 GCF_000622305.1 Nannospalax galili
GCTCCAGGAGGCCTTCACCGGCTGTCACAGGAAGAGTGTGAGGGTGATGGTGGCAGCCTGGCCTTTCCCCTGCCTCCGCTTGGGAGACCTGATGAAGACTCCTCCAAAAATGGAGATCTTCCAGGCTGTGCTGGATGGACTGGACTTGCTGATTGCCCAGAAGGATCGACCAAGGTGAGCAAGCCCAAGGTAGTGTGGAGGGGATGCCACGTGGGTGCAGAGAATGGACAACAGGGGTCAGAAGAAGGCTGTCTAAAGGGCTAAGAGGCTTCTGATGGCATCATGTGGAAAGAGTGCAGAGATCTGAGCCATTACTGAGCTTCATGTGTGCAGGAGAACCTAGAAGAGATCCAGGATAAGGAATTGCTCTAGTCCCTGCCTCTCGCAGGTGGGAGATGCGGGACCCAGTTGTACTGAAGAGGAAAGGAATGGCTAGAAGTGAGAGAGGGTTAGAGATGTAGCTGAGATAAATATGCCTTCCTAATGTACATGAGGCCCTGGGTTTAAAATATGAAAATAGAGCTAGAGAGATGGTTTACCAGTTAAGAGCACGGGCTGCTCTGGCAGAAGACCTGAGCACCCACATAGTGGCTAACAACTGACCATAACTAAAGTACCAGGGGATCGAGCCCCTCTTCTCTCCTTTGTGGGCACAGTTGCATTTATGCAGGGCTATCACTAATTCACATAAAAATATAAATAAATAAACATACAAATAATAAAAAATGTACAGCTGGGTATGGTGGCAAATGCCTTTAAT
>NW_008336661.1:0-791 GCF_000622305.1 Nannospalax galili
AGTCCAGGGTCAAACTGGCTGTAAAAAATCCTACCTTGCTTTTTAACTTTCTTGCATGGGGACTCCTAATTTGCAATCTGTAACATCTATCTCAAAAAATAAAAAGGACTAGGGAAAAAGCTTAGTTGATAAAGTTCTTGTCTTACAAGCTTAAAGACATGGGGCTGGAGAGATGGCTCAGCAGTTAAGAACACTGAATGTTCTTGCAGAAAACCTGGGTTCGAATCCCAGCACCCACATGGCAGCTAACAACTGTCCGTAACTTCAGTTTCAGGTGATTCGAAAGCCCCTTCTGTCCTCCCTGGGCATTGCACGACACGGGTGCACTTACCTACATGCAGGCAATACACTCATACACTCATACACATAAAATATTTTTAAAAAAACAGAAGGAGATAGACTTTCTGAGGATGACACCCAAGGTTGTTCTCTGGCCTCATTATGAACACACATGCAAGCCTTCCACACACACAAAGAAAAATAAAAATATTAAACCCTACTTTATTTAAATAATACTTTATTATTTGCTTTATGGTATATGAATTGTACCTCAATAAAGTTAATTCCAGGACTAAGGAGGGTGAATGAAACAGGATAATTATTAGAAGCTAGCCTGGGCTACACAATAGGACACTGTTTTGACAAGATAAAAATAAATATGGGCTTGTCATATGCAATATTCAGACAAACGTCTTTTCCTTATTCATCTGAGGATCAAATATTTACATAGCATTATACGGGACAGTGAGTTTAATCTTGTCTATATTAGCATAATTTTGTGTGCATACAGG
>NW_008336662.1:0-2495 GCF_000622305.1 Nannospalax galili
TGACCAGCACAGCAAACTATATTGGGACAGTAATGGCACTTTAATTGGGGGGTAAACAATAGTTATGTAATTGGAATTAAAGTCCACTCAAGAGGAGGGAACTCATGTGTGGCACTGTAAACATAACCAAATACACATGGCCGGAGAGGTCATAGATCTTAGAGAAAATTTTCTGTAACATACCCAGACAAGCATAATTTCTTACAATTTGCTAAATATGGATCCTTATTTTTACAAACAAGTGTACCAATCACCACTCATCAAAGAAGCTTCTTTTGCAACACAGAATATGACAGAGTTCCCCAAGTGTTCACACACAGAGAATAAGTGTGAGATACCCAATCCTAAGAGACACATCTACAATGGATCTTCTATACCTAAGGCTCAGAGAACATAGTGGAACGGTGTAGAGAGAACACTAATGCATCTCTCAACCTTCAGCAGCAAAATTTCCTCATGCAACAGATCCCAGCACCCACATGGTGCCTAACAACCCTCCCTAACTCCAGTTCCAGGAGAAGTGATGCCTTCTGATCTCTGCAGGCATTGCATGACATTGGTGCACTTCTTCAATAATTGAACATGCAACTTGTACCAAATGCAATAATTGCCCCCCTGAGCATTTACTACAGAGAAATGAAAATTTATATTTCTACAATAATGGCTGTGGCAGCTCTGCTCATTGTAGTCAATTCCAGAAAACAACCACAATTTCCTCCAGTAGGTGAATAACCTGTGGTATTCACACATGGACCTAATATATAGAAATTAAAAAAAAACAGGCTTTTAATGAGTCTTTATACTATTGTTCTGAAAGAAGTAAGCCAACCTCAAGGGTTTTAGGGTGTCATGAAACTGTAAATAGAAGACCAAATTTACAGCTTCTGAGCGTTAGAGGGCAAGGACAGCGGAAATGTGTAAAGCAGTACGATCTCAGTCAGCTTTCTATCACTGCAGCAAAATACCTGAGAGAATCAGTTTGAAAACAGGGAAGGTTTCTGATGGCTCCTGGTTTCAGAGGTTTCTGTCCATGGTCACATGGTCCATTGCTCAGGACTTATGCTGAGGCTAAGCATCATGGTGGGAGCACATGGTGGAGCAAAACTGCTTAACTCCTGCTGGGAAATGAAAAAGAGGAGAGAGAGAGACTGGAGTCCTCTTCAAGGCTCGGCTGTAGTGACCAGAAAACCTCCCAGTATGTCTAACCTCTTAAAGTGCTCAACGCTTCTCGACAACACCATGGTGTGCTGCAGAACACTTAGGATCCAACTGCCACAAGAAGCAGTAGGGAAGGGTGGGGACTATGGCAAATTAGGATGTCCGATTATAGCAGATTCACATGGCACACCTGAGAGTACAGCCTTGTGCCCACGCACCATGCCTCTTTCTGCCAGTCCTAGGATTTCTTTACTGTCACTGGGCCAGCTTGGGTCCCTCAAACATCATCCCTTCCCCCCAAACCAGCACATGCAGGGGAGCTGATACCCAAGGGGGCAAACCTTCCACCTTCCATTACCAACAGGAGATGGAGGCTGATGGGTAGCTCTCCAGCATCCTCCTCATGTGCTGGCCTGAAATGCAGTCTTACACTCAACCTTGGCATGGTCCCTCAAGGACCCTGGCTAATTATGCTAGGTACAAGCAGTAACTGGCTTAGAGACCATCTTCCTGTCTTGCCCTCCTTCCCACCTTACTTCCCTTTCTCCACTCCTGTTGCTCTGGCATTCCACTCCAGCAAGGCTACATGGACTTTCACCCTAGCTCTGCCTTCTGAGTAAACCAGGCTAGGATGACATCAGGGAAATGGTGGGTGGGAGGGATGGACTTCCTATCAGATGAAGCAGAGTCAAGGCTAAGCTGTACAGAGGCTGTCTATTCTGACAAAATAGTGCCTGCTGCAAGAAAAGGCTATCAGGTTGGAGCCACGAGGCAGGCTTGGATGCAAATCCTCTGCTACTTCTCAGCTCTGCACCAGTGGAGCATTACCTAACCTCTGTGCCTTAGCTTTCCCACTTACAAAGGGGACATTCAAAAGTGTACAGGGCCAGAGAGAGATGGCTCATCAGTTAAAGTGCTTGCTGCACAAGCCTAATGACCTGTGTTCAAATCCCAGAATCCACATAAAAAAGCAGGATGAAGTGGTCCATATCTGTAATTCCAGCATGCCTATGGTGGCATGGGAGCAGAGACAGAAGTCCCAGCAGCTCACAGGCCAGGTAGTCTGATGTACACAACATGGCAGAAAGAGAGACCCTGCCTCAAAACTAGGTCGAAGGAGAAAAGCAACTCCCAAGAGTTGTCTTCTGACCTCCACACATGTACTGTGGCTTGTGTATACCCACACTCAACACAAACAAACACACACGATAATAAGTAATTAAAAAATTAGGGGCTAGAGAGATGACTCAGTGATTAAGAACACTGATTTTTCTTGCAGAGGATCTGAGTTCAGTTCCCAGCACCCATATGGCAGCTAACAACTGTCCATAACTCCA
>NW_008336662.1:4284-5937 GCF_000622305.1 Nannospalax galili
GAAGCCCCACTTGATAGAGGTGGGAAGTCTGAGGCCCCTTTCTTCAAAGGGGGAACCTGTGAGGTCCCTGGAAAATGTGGGGAAGCTTTGATGTTTCCCTGTCAGATGGTGAAATTCCATGGTCCACTTAAGTGACAATTTAGATCTGAATTCCATTTATAACAGGGGAACATCTTGACCATGAGGAAATAAGCCCTTTTGAAGAATTTGAAAGCCTCAGGCCACCTTTGCAGTGACTGAAGGTCCAAACATTTGTCTCATCAGCTTTAAAGTCTTCTTCGAAAAGGAGAATGTGCATAAGAGCCCCTTCTCTATCTGGTTCCAACGTCCTTGTGAGTATTCTTCTCCCTTTAAGAACCCAGCATTCCCCTCTTGCCTTTGGTTGTACTCAGAGACCTGCCACAGCATCGCACTAGTTCCTAAACCCTGGTGAGTCATCACACACTTTCTGAGACTCTGGTCATCACTGCCCACATCTGGTTATGCCTCACCATCTTTCCATGTGGTCCTTAAGTCCCAGGGATTTCAGAACACTCCTGCTGAGACCCTGGAGAGTTCCATCCCACCAGCGATTCCTTCCGTGAAGTCCCTAAAGTTAGTGTGGTCTCTGATCTTCCAGAGAGCCCAGCCTGACTTGCCTGGTTTCTGGTTCACCCTCAGTAGTTCAACATCAGTGTTTTTGCATCAGCATCTTCCCACCTGATCACTTTGCCAACTGAACTTTTCTAGCATCATCCAGCCTGCTCTGCCCCACAGCAAATTACTTTCTGTATCTTTATGCTTATACCCATAGAATAAAAACGGAGAAAGTGGGTAACTATATCCATGATTATCACACGGTGGTATATTACATAAACTAGCATGATGTCTGTCAGCTTTTCCTTCACTGTGACAAATTACCTGAGGAAATCAGCTTACAAATAAAGGATTCTGTTGGCTTGTGATTTCAGGTGTTTCCATGCATGGTCCCATGGTTGCACTGTTCTGGATTTTTGCTTGGCCTGGGCATCATGGTGGGATCACATGGTACAGCAAACCAGCTCATTTCTTCATGGTGGCCAAGAAGGAGCTGGGGGGAGTGGGTGAGAAGAGGGTTGTGTGATGTTGCCTTCTGGACATGACAACATTGCTGTACTCATGAAATCACAGCAATCGAGTAACAAGCTTTTCTATCCATGCTTAGTATCTTCAGAAGAAAATCTTTCCATCTATCCTTGCCGTTTTCAGTGTGTCTATTGTTATACATTAATATTTTTTATTTTTCTAATCATATGCCCTATACATGCAAACAATCATAAACTGAGAAATCATTATGAAAAGAGAGGAGCGTGAATTTAAATAGTAACCAGTCACTACTAAGGAAAATAAACATGTCTAGCTGTTTCAGGCTGAGGGGAGGGCCTGCAAATATGAGTGTAACTGCACCCATGTTGTGCAATGCCTGCGGAGGTCAAAAGAAGGTGTTGGATCCCCTGGAGCTGGAGTTAGAACACTTCTTTACCACTGTGTGAGTGATGGAAATTGAACCCTTGTCCTCTGCAAGAGCAGCCTACTCTTAATGTCTGAGGCATCGCTTCAGTCCCCCAGTCCTGAAACTTATTACAGACCCAGATCCTATGTAGAGGTTGAAGGAGAAATTTAATCTACAGTTAT
>NW_008336663.1:0-269 GCF_000622305.1 Nannospalax galili
AACGATTTTAGGATTACCTTTTCAGAGGAGGGGAATGCTAGAGTAGCAAAAAGCCCCATTATAAAAAAAAGAAAGAGAGACAGAAAGAAAGGAGAAAGAAAGAAAGAGAGAGAGAGAGAGAGAGAGAGAAAGAAAGAAAGAAAGAAAGAAAGAAAGAAAGAAAGAAAGAAAGAAAGAAAGAAAGGAAGAAAATGAAGTTGTCAGTAAAGAGTGATGGAGAGATTGGGAGGTTTTGGAGGGGAGGGAGTGAGCATGGATTTGATCAAAGC
>NW_008336664.1:0-884 GCF_000622305.1 Nannospalax galili
ATATATATATACACCAGTATTCTCCAAAAAGTTGGTCCATGTTCTGCACCCCTATACTCATTTGTTATTTATTTGTTCATCCATCCATCCATTCATCCATCCATCCATCCACCCAGTCATTGGTGGTGGTGCCATGTATGGAACCCAGAGCCTTGTGTATGTCAGTCAAATACTCTACCATTGATTTACACCCTCCTCAATAAATATTTGTAATAAAATATTTACATTCATTCTTTGAGAATTTCACAATGTATACAGTGTGTTTTGATCATAGTTACCTACTCCCCATTCCTTTCACCAAGTCTTTCTAGATCGACCCACATCCCCTTCCAATTTTGTGTCCTCTTTTTTCTTTTTACATTCAGTAAGTTCCATCTGTGGTGCCCATATACACATGGATGGGAACCACACACCTGAGCATGTTCAACCTACCAACAGCCATATCCTTAAAGAAAATGGACTCTCCTTCCACAAGTATAGATCAATAAATATTTTTGAGTGAAGAGACAATGTGACCCTACAATTGCCCACTACTTCGATATAAAAAGAGGGCAGACTCACAGTGTGCCAGTGTCTGGCAGGGGCTGCTCAATCTAAGGGGACTCTGTAGACATGCAACTCCTTCATGGTCAAGTCTTGCTATATTATCTCTATGTCATTAAGACGTTTAGTTATACTTGCTGTATGCAAGTGTAGTTTGAATCACTCAGGACAAATGCCAGCTTCTTTCCTTAGCTCAGGCACAAGGTAAGGCAGAGGGGGAGCAGTCCTATGATGGCAGAAAGCAGATGTGACTTGGAGAACTACTCCTAAACCTGAAGGTAGATAGCAGGTTGCTGAGCTGTGCCTTTCTGGCCTCTAGTGTGCCACACAGGCAACAATGG
>NW_008336664.1:1905-7837 GCF_000622305.1 Nannospalax galili
AGTCGTTGACTCGAAGACTTAGAAATTGGCTTCTTGTACCTATGGCATTTGGAACTTGACCTTCAAGTTCTTTGTGAAAATGAAGGGGTGTATGGGGAAGATGCCTTGATTCTTCATTATCCCGTCTATCACTGGTTATTGTGATTCCTGTTGAGTTTTTATTGATGTGAAGTCAACCCCAAAGTCCATGTACCTACAGAGGGGAAATGCATGTATTTATTTGTATGCAGGAAAATCAAAATAAAAGAACTTGATGATTGTCTTGCTTTCTATTTGTTATCAGCTCAAGGGGGCAGGGGGAGGCGGGACTTCAAAATCTGTGTGCCCATTGACAGGACAGAGAAAGTAACATCAACTGATTTTCTGGGGGGTAAAGCATGAAGTACTATAGACCAGGGTTTGATTTTGCTCTTATGGGGCTGTTTCAAGGACAAAGTTGCCTTGGAGGTTAGGGCAAATTATATTCTATGGAATTGAAACAAGGCCTCTGGAAGGAAAAGAGGATGTAAGGAATCAAAGGATATCCACTCATTATAGAAATAGCCATGTTAGTGTTAAAAGCCCTAAAGCCATCTATTACAGACTCCTGTACTCTTTTACTACCAGAGGAGTTGCCAGTGACTTAGAACTTGGGACAGTTTAGCCAACATGCTATAGTGCTATTCCAATATCCAGGAATTAATCACCACTGGCCTGTCACTCTTAGTCTTAATGCATGCCATCAGCACTTTCCCAACTGCTTCTATCCTGACCAACCTTTTATTAGTATCATTAATGATTTAACAGATGTCAAGCCTTGTTATTGGCTTGACAAGAACTGATATTGCTTGAATGTCTCTGCCTAGGTCTGGTTCATTTATGAGGGGGGAACAGACCACTGATGTCATTTTCATGTGCTTTGATGGAAGTTTCAGGGTCCCCACTCTTCTGTCGAAGGAGCTTTATACTTATAAAGTGGTTACAGTCTTCTTTTAAAGTTCTTTGTCTAACATTTTACCTTCTCACCAAAGAGTATATTATAATATCATTTAGAACAGCTGGTTCAGCAGCTGTAGACTAAAAGTTTTAAGTGAAAGTTCAGCAGAAAACAAAAGAAGGCCCCTTCTGCTTCTAGTCATGAAACAAAAGACATTGCAAGCTGACCTGTATTGGGGCAGAGACTAGAAAACACCTGCATTATCTGCTCATAGAATGATTTCATTTATTCTTTAAATAGTCTGACATTTTTCTCATTCCTGAACTTGTGTGTGGGTCTTAGATGTTTGGCCAGAACCTCATAGTTATGTGATCAGTGTGACTGGTTTATGTTCACTGGCCCTATTCAAAACATCTAGCCAGAGGAAGAATTAACTGAGGGTCTCATGAATACCAGGAGACTCATATTGTAAAGTGCACAGACCATGGAGAAGATCTGGCCTTTGCCTTCAAGAGTTTATAGCTGAATGAGCTATATGGAAATTTTAAAAAGGTCATTTAACTACATTAGTAAGGCAAGGAAGTCAGGCCTAGAAGCAAATTCCTTGTTACCTAGAGGAAATGTTGGTGAAACTATTTGGCCAATATTCATTTAGGGAAACATGTCAAAAGGCACCAAGGAGGAATTAGAGCCAAGTGAGGGGGTCCAAGTTGAGAAGTAGTTTCTGGTGCTGATATTTTGTCTCGCTGTTTCTACAACTTTAAGAAAGTTCTTTAACTTTTATGACCCTTCATTTCTTTAATTGAAAAAAATGCAAAGAGAATAAAGTGGGCCCTCAAAATGCATTAACCCATGTTGAGCACTAGATGAAATTGTACATTTGAAAGTGCTTTAAGATGGTAACCTGCTAAATAAAGATTGAGACAGGCTTTGCTTTTGCACTGTGTCCTCTCCCTTTCCTCTTTTCTTCCTCGTCTCCCCTCTCCATCCTCACAACCAGCCACAGGCTGCTAGGACCCTCCACTGCAACACAAGGAAGGAATCAAAGCATTTGGTGGAGGGGGTGGAAGCGAGGTCTTTTTGGTATGCTACTTGGCACCCACAAGTATATGTAAAACTAATTTTGGTGAAGACCAGTTTTCTATCCCCAAACTTTTCTTCCAGCTGCTGAAAGTATTTCATTTGTGATTGAATACATAATTTAATCACAGGAAAAAGTGGCTCTCTCTTAATCAGTCTCTGAAAAGCAGTTGCAGGAAGAGAGTGGACACATATGGCTGATAAGATGGAGGAGAGTTTCAACAGTGTTCCAACCTGCAGAGGTAGGGGCAGGCAGGGAACAGGCCTGAAGAAATGGAGACCATTGTTACGTGTGACTAAAACAAAGCAGCTCCACTCACATCTTGAACATAGTCCTAGAAAAAGTGCTCCTAAGTCACATGGAAACTAACACTTAATTGAATGTTCTATCAAAGCACCTATGACAGCCACCGACATGAACAACCATCCAGACTGAAAACTTGAAAAAAGCAATTCAGTGAACTGGTTATTCAGCCATCAAATGAGTATAACGTGATTTATTCATTTGTTTTGTGTTCTTGGATTACAAACATGAGCATTACACCCGGTTTTCCATTTGTTTATTTATTTATTTTATTTTTTGAGACAGGGTCTCACTCTACATCTCAGGCTGGCCTGAAACTCTGAAGCTCATACTTTTGAGACAGGGTCTCAGGTAGCCCAAGGACTGATCTCCAACTTGCTACATAGCTGAGACTCACCTTGCATTCCTGATTCTCCTGCCTCTTCCTCCAAAGTGCTGTGATTACAGGCTTGTGCCAGTTTAGGGTGATTATTGATTCAAATAAAAGTGGGATGAATCCTGTATTAGTTAAGTTTGTTGCTGTAATAAAATACCGTGAGCAGAAGCAACTTATAAAGAATTTATTTTGGCTAACAGTTCTAGAGGTAGTATTCATAATACCACGGATGGCAAGAGGGTGTTGGAATAGGACAGATTACCAAATGTGGAGTAAGTGTTTGAACACTTGAGCCTATAAGGGGAATTTCTCATTCAAACCACTACAAACCCAACTTGCTTTTCCAGCATGCATTCACTATGTTCTAGGGAAGAGGGGACCACGCAGAGGTGACATTTAGGCAGTACAGATTTCCAAAGCTGGATGAAAGTTAGAGTTTTACTTTTCTACCACGTGTGCAGTTTGGAGCAAGATCCAAAATGTGGTTGAGGTTCAAGCTAGGAGTGGAGGCAAATGTTGAGAGCAAGTGTCTCATGGAACTCACATGTTGACAAACTTCAAGTTCTGTATCTTTCCTTAACTTGATATAGACTCAAGCTCCTCACACTCTCTGAAGGAATATCTTTTTTTTTCCTTTTTTTTTTGAGACGGGGTCTTCCTGTAGCCCCAGCTGTTCTGCAACTCACTATGTAGACCAGGCTGGCCTCAAACTCACAGAGATCCTCCTGCCTCAGCCTCCCAAGTGCTGGGATTAAAGGCGTGTGCCACCAAGACCGGCTAAATCTTTTTAAATGTTTCCTATCAGGGTTGGAGAGATGGCTTAGTTAAGGGTGTGTTCTACTCTTCAGAGGACCTGAATTTGGCTTCCAGCACCCATCTCCAGTGGCTCACAACTACCTGTAACTCTAGCTCCAGGGGATCTGATGCCATCTTCTGACCTCCTAGGGTAACTGCACACATGTGTACGTACTCCCACACAGACAAACATACATATATACATACAATTTAAAGACTATAATAATAAATCTTTATGTTTTGTGTTATTTTAAAAATATATTTTGCTTTTGAGAATTGCATACATGAATATTGTATTTGCATAATTTCCATCCTTCCTGGTCCCTCTCCAGTTTCTCCCATGTCCTCCCCACTCCCTCTCAATTTGCTCTCCTCTTTATTATTATCACATATACATACATACATTTATCAATACACACACACATATATAACGCAATGAGTCTTCGAGCATTTTCCTCTCTGGTTTGGATTGATACGTGGTCCTTGTGCACCATATGCCTTACCAAATAAATCAGGTAACACTAGAGCTACTCTCTGCTCTGCTCAATGAGGTTGGCACACTAAGGATGGACTGAGCTGCCACATAAATATAAAACTACTATAAATTTTAAATGTTCATTATCAGCTTTTAAAATGTTTTTAATGAGTTTTTGTACTTTCATATAATAGGTCTTAATCAAATTTAGAGTCCACCACCACCATTTGTGCCCCTCAATAGCTCCCCTCACTAGATTTCACACATTTTGTCATATATGTTAAGCCCTATCTGGTCAAGTACTTGTATTCAGATGTTTCTCCATACAAGTTCATCCACCAGAATCTAGTCAGCCTATCTAGAATCAATCCCTTAAAGAAGCTCTACTCTTCCTTACCCTGCAGTAATCAGTTACCAATAGTTTCTTAGCTATGTTTGGGGCCTTCTACCCATTTCCCCAGTTCTATGCTGGGTTTTGTCTGATTGAGTTGACATGGGTCTTGTGCATACTGTTCCTATTGTTGCAAGTTCATATGAGCAAGTTCTCAGAGGTCTGAAAGCCTCTGTTTCCTTATGTTCATGCACCAGTCCTGGTTCTTACAATCTTTCTACCCCTCTTCTGCAATTGGCCATGAGCCATGGGCAGGGGAAGACATGCACTCTGCAGTCTCTTATTATCTAAAACTTAGCCAGTTGTGGCCTTCTGTGTGCATCACACTCTGTTCTATGAGGTAGTTCTCTAGTAAGAGTGGAGGGATGTATTACTAGTCTCTCTACCACTTGTTCTACATGTGTCATTATCACTTTTATTTATGTTTTATCAAATCTTATCTTTGTGTGACCCAGAGTCTGTTGGACAAATAAATAAGAATTCACTTTTCAAGATCAATATGTTTTCATTTATTTTTCTTTAATTTTTATTAGTGCATCATCATATAAATTGATGTTTTATAATGACATGCTCATTCAAGTACATTATACATTTTGACCAT
Organism: Nannospalax galili; assembly: GCF_000622305.1. Classification (NCBI taxonomy): domain Eukaryota; kingdom Metazoa; phylum Chordata; class Mammalia; order Rodentia; family Spalacidae; genus Nannospalax; species Nannospalax galili. Next base: position 6,844 of record NW_008336664.1, read on the forward strand.
ATTCAGTCCCCATTACCTCCTTCTCCTGCCTCTCATTATTTTAAAAACAATTTTATTTTAGCATTATTTACCAATTCCAAGTACAATAAGTACAAAATTTAAAATCCTAATATTTTAAGGGGCTAGAGGGCTCAGCAGTTAAGAGCACTGGCTGTTCTTGCACAGGATCCGAGTTCGATTCCCAGCACCCACATGACAACAACTGTTGGTAACTCCAGTTCCAGGGGATCCAACACCCCATTTTTTTTGAAAAATTTTTTTTGAATTTTTTTAGAAGAAGCATTCCATTACAGCTTTAATATGCTCAATAACAGTTTCTAGAGCAGAGATACATCTCTTTCAAAAGTGGCTATAAAATTTTTAGGTTCGCTGTTGAGTTAACACAGTTATACAATACTGAACTCAGTATAAGCCCTGTAAGACATAAAATTGAATGAGTTTTTAACTTTTAAAAATGATCTCCATTTCATTTTTAAAATATACTGTTTCTTACAGAAAGACTCATTGTTTAAGCTAATAAAAAAGGACACATTGGAGAGTCCAGACATGAGAAATGTGTTGATAAAATCCCTCCACACAAGGACAGGGCTCAGGACAGTGCAATAGAGAGAACATGGCACATTGGGGCACCAGCAAGAAGCCCAGGGAGGCTGTTGCTGAAGAGAAGAGGAAAGTTGAATTTAAATCTGCATTTGGGACCTTAAGTGTTTTGTGTAAGAGTTTGGTCTTTGTGGGCAGTTAGGAGATATTCAAGTGTTATATTTATTTATCTGAGTGACTTTAATCAGGCACAAGATCTCAAATCTTAAGGAAATGAGCCAGAGAACACTGTGGAAGTTGTGTTTGATAGAAAAGGAATGGAAAAAGAGGGACAGTATATTTATTTAGAATATAGTATATTTTATGGTTTGTCATTGCACTGGGCCACAAGGAAGAGGGTGGGAAATGTTTTTAAAGACGTGTGAAGCCTTGGAGGACTAGTCCAGTCCTTAAG
>NW_008336664.1:8768-27274 GCF_000622305.1 Nannospalax galili
GGACTCACTGTGTAGACCAGGCTGGCCTGGAACTCACAGAAATCTGCCTGCCTCTGCCTCCCAAGTGCTGGGACTACAGGCATGCTCCACCATGCCCAGAGATAATGCTCTTTTTTTAAAAAATGTATTTTATATGTATAAGTATATTACCTGCATGTATGTAAGTGCACCCATGTTGTGCCATGCCCACGGAAGACAGAAGAGGACTTCAGATCCCCTAGAACTGGAGTTACAGATGGTTGTTAGCCATCATGTGGGTTCTGGGGTTCAAACCGGGTGTTCTGCAAGAACAGCCAGTGCTCTTAAACACTGGACCATCTCTCCAGCCCCAGATAATGCTCTTGAACATGAAGGTTTAATACTCTAATGACGTGTAAATTTCTATCATCTATTTCTGAGGAGGTACTTATCTCACTTCCTTTCTGTGTTCCTCTCTCTCTCTCTGCTCTCTTTATCTTCAGCTGGGCTTCTAACAAATGGTGCTTGATGGTGGCTGCTTCATTGTAACATATGCATACTGAGTTAACAAGTAGTTCACTAATTGAGATGTCCAGGAAGAAGATGTAGATTTGGAAACCAGCAATGCTTATATAATGTTTAAAACTGTGGGAATTTAGAAATCTTGGGAATTCTCTTCATGTATTGAGAACTAAATAAGGCACCTAAGAAATGGTGATCATGTAAAAATGTGCCCCACAGAACAACAAAAGACATTTCAGCAAGGAGACGTTGGTGAAACCATCAAATATTACCATGGAGGCAAGTTTCATGGAGACTAAGGTCAATGGCAATGACTTTCAGAATTAACGGTTTGACAGTGATACTCTAGAGAGCAGTTTCTAGTAAGTGTGGAGATTTTCAAACTTTAGAATCATCTGGAGGGCTTGTTATCCACACCCAACATTCCCCATTGTGATTCAGAAGGTCTGGGATGTTTATGACTTTAGCCAGTTCTTGGGTAATTCTGCTGTAGCTGGTCCAGCAACACTTGGAGAACCACCACTACGGAACTTCAAGGAGAGAGAGCGGGATTGTCTAGGGACAAAAGCGAAGTAAATTCTAAAAAGAGGGAAAAGGGTGTCCCAGTCTGACCCCCAGTTCACAGGAAAGAGTTTATCATTTCCATGTGATGTGAGTGGCAACAACAGAGTAGATTAGATATTTCTGAAATTTGTGAAGATGAGAACTTCTGCTAGGGCATACAACCTTTTTGAACTTTTGTTTTTTTTCTGTCTAAATAGGGATAATGATAAAAGCTTCCTCATTGTGATTAGTTGTAAATGAAATAATATACCAGTGATGTAGTATCCACGTCAGTGTCTAACACTTAAAGAAATAATTGTTGAATCTGAGCCTACACCTTGTTTATCTAAAGGCAAAATAACTTTGACAAATTTATTTATTTAGTAATAACAATAGTTACTGCTCATTATAATTTTCTGAAGCCCTTGAAAATATGTTTTTATAATTGGCACTCTAATGCTAGTTATAAATTGAGTTATAAATTAAGAGGCTTGCTGTTTTCAGAGAAGAGATTAATACCACACACCACAAAATGTTTCAGCTCTTTTGCTTTTGATATGTACTGTTTAAAACAATTCTGACTTCTGAAGTATTTTCCTCTGGTCACTTTAAAAATAAACATTTAAATTAATCATTTAACATTTATTTCATTAATGTGATGAGTGAATATAAATCACCACAACATGTTTGAGGAAAGACTATGAAAATCTATTCAGTAAAAAATGTGAATGCTTCCTAAAGACCTTAGTGGGAAGCCAAAATAAGCACTGCCAATATTCCCTATTAGAGAAAAAATATATTATTTCAGGACACATTGAATTTAAATAATTAAACTCCACAGAGTAGGTAAGCAAACCAGAAGTTTCAGTATTTAAATACAAATGCTTATACAAATATTTCAATCTAGTGATTAGGAAACAGCAAGTCCAGATGACACACAACATTTAATAACATGATTAAAGCAATAAAGACTGACAATAAATGTTTATTCCATGTGAAGCATGGTTTTCTGATTTTATTTATTTTATTTCATGTGTATGAGTGTTTTGCCTGCATGTATGTAAGTACACCACATGTATGCAATGCCCCTGGAAGCCAGAAGAGGGCATCAGATCCCTTGGAACTGAAGTTATACAGGGTTGTTGGCCACCACATAGGTTCTGGAAACAGAGCCCAGGTTTTCTGAAAGAGTACCAAGTGCTCTTAAAGTGCTGAGCTCTCTCTCCAGCCTGTTTTCCAGATTTTTAATTTTTAGTTTTTAATTGACATTCAAAGAGGAAGAGGAGCAACTGGTTCTTGCTCACACCTCTCTCCACATCACCACCACTCACCTGCTCCTGATCTACTCTCCTCAGAAATCAGCTGAATCATAATTCAGTAAAATCTACATTTAGTATGTATATTATTAGAACTTCATAGATGCCATTGTAAGTGAGTTTACCTATCAAATGTCAACCCTCTCTTCAACACAGACACATTCAAACCTCTGAGATTTTTCCTCTCCTAGTTGTCCATCAGCCAAAGCTCCTGCCCTGGATCTAGGGACACATGAAGTTTCCTTTTTCCTCACCTTGTTCTCAGATCTGTCATCTGGACTCAATTTCTCATTTCTGGTGCCTTCAGGATTTGGTGGAACAATTTTCTATAACAAAAGTACACATGCAAAGCAAAACCTTTCAGTTTGAACATTTGAAAATTTGCTTGTCTTCTGTATTGACCTGAAATGTTGACAGGTATAAAAGTGTTTGCTGGAAATAAATTTTCTTCTTTTAAAGCCATTATATCCATTATCTGTATCTATTTTCCTCTCGCTTTTATGTTAGTCTAGGTAAGTCTGACTTTCTGGTTCTAGATCCTTTGAATGTTATGTCGTTTCCTGCTAGAAATTCTCTGACTTCGTTGTCCTAAGTGTTCTGGGTTGTCAGGATGGTATGATGGCATGGTGCACATCTTTTTGTTGTTTGTTATGCTAAGCATTAGATGAACTCTGTGTAAAAAGTCAAGTCCTTTAGATGTTAAAAAGTCTCTAATTGCTTTTTCCCTGTTAACTTTGAGCCCTTTTTCTCAAAAAGCCTTTTGTTTCATTGTCAGACTCACTGAATTAACTCTTAATGCTTTTATTCATACTTTTTAGTTCTTCCACTTTACTACAGCAAATCTGGATGCCCTGCTTTCAAGGAGGTTCTCTCAATATTACCCCCCATCGCTTCCATTTCATTTTATTTCTACTATGATATTTTCATTGTCAAGGCTTCTTTCCTTTTTTCTGAATGTTCCTTAAAAATTCTTCTCTTTGCTTTGCCAATTCGCTCTCTCTCTTATCTCACTGATGAGTACCAGATTTCATATATCAAAATTATATCTGGTAACATTGTGGAAGATACTGAAAAAAGCTAAGCGGTAAGATATATGATTGAATTACAGTTTCAAGTGAAATATTTGACACTAAAAATAGTAAGCGATATATTTTAACTTACCCTGTCTTCTCTGCAGCTATTACTAGATTTTTAAAGTTTGTATCATTACATTGCTTCCTCTAAGATGCTTTTTAAAAAGAGATTGTTTTTAGTTATGTGCATGAGTTTGTTTGCACGAGTATATGGGCACCACATGTGCACAGAAGCCTGTGGATGCCAGAAGAGGGCATCAGATCCCCTGGAACTGGAGTTGAGGTGGTTTATAGCCACCATGTGGATGCTAGAAACCAAGTCCTGGTCCTCTCCAAAAGCAATAAGCACTCTTAACTGCAGAGCCATCTCTTCAGCCCCCTAAGATACTTTTTTTATATGAAGACTTAACTTTGTCTTACCTTTTTCATAATAGAGACTTTTTGAATGTTTGGGAGTAGTTGACAGCTCCAGGACCCTGCCATTGTCTAATAGGCCCTAAAGAATGCAGCTTCCTGGGTGGCTGTGTAGAGGGGCCAGGTAATGTATCTAGGAGCACTGAGAGGCTAACACACTTTGGGGCCATCTTTGACTTTGGAAGTTAGGAAATAGACGACTGAGCAATAAGTGGCTCATTTACTTTCCCATCTCTATCCAAACTATAAACTGTTCCAAGATGTGTTTTCTCTGGAGCTATATCAAATGACCAAATTTTCAGGCTGTGTTTTCTTGTGATTAATTGGCAATGTATTCTGCTTTATGTTTTCTCTTTATCAGTTTCCTATTTCTCTTTGTTGGTTGGCATTGCACTTTCCCTTTATGTGGCAACAAGTTAGGTTTGCCCAGGATGTCCTTTCTAGAACAAAGCTCTTCATATGCTGATAATTACTTGGGGAGAGGGGATTCAGTGTTCATAAGAATTACCTGGAGAAATCTATGAATCACTGACTCTGGTTCAGCTCTCTAGAGCTAGGGCCCAAGACTACTTTAACAAGCTTCCATGTGAATACAATACTGCTGGTTCATTAACTATATCTTGTTACAAAGCTATAGGAAACATGAGATAAGGCTTCTGGTAACAAGCCCCAGTGTGCTATGATATCTCAGTCATTAGTGCTTCTACCGCTGGGTAATTTCCTGGCAGTACAGATGAATGAAGTAGAATTAGAACATTGGGTTGTCTGTACATGAGCATTATAGAAGCAATTGTAATTATGAGAATTGTAGCTTTGGTCTCATCATCAGAAGCCTTACAAAGATGTTATACGCTCGCACAGTTGTTACCTTTGTCATGCTATGAGTCCAAACTGTCTTATGGAAGCTTTAAGAAAACAACAGTTTCTGAAGATTTGAAGATTGACTGGACCAAAATTCAGACCTTTAATATGACTATAATATGAAAACTTTACCAAAGAAAAGTAATCGTAAAGGCATAACAATTCAGTGTCTAATGAAGATTCTGGTAGGAGAACATTTGGAAGTCTTGCACACCATGAGCAAGGAAGTTCAAAGCTGCGGAGAAAGAGAAATATCACCTTGTAGAACTATGATAAAAATACAAGCTGGAGTATGGGAGTGCATGTAGGATGGTGCCTTGAGGAACTGAGGTGCAGCACTGTGAGTGAGGTAAGAAAATTCAGGTGAATCTCACACATAACTTGGTGTTATAGAAACTATTTCTGCAGATGATCCTTAATAATTTGATGAGAACCTTGCCTTGAAACTTGCATGGATAATGATCATGAGGTAGTGATGGTAGAACTTTATTTGAGAGAGTACTAGGAGAAGGTTCAGAAAGCTCAACATGGTGGGAATCTTAGGATGGAATCAGTATATAAGACAACTGACTATGCATCCTGAGAGGTAACTGAAAAAAACTCTTCTCTACAGAGATAAGGAATGCCTGGGAGAAGGCTCCCCTGGCATCTCCAAGAAACATGGATGCAGTGTTCTTTGAAGGCAACTGTTGGCAAGGAAAGATTCTGTCATAAAGCTTGTGCCTCAATCTTAAGAGGATGGTGGCATTCCATAATAATTGTTACAGGCTTTATCAAATATATTCAAAGAATATGTGCTTAAGACTTGTTTGCCAGAGACTGACTTTTGGGAAGTGATGGGATCATGAAAGTTCTGACCTCCTCAATGAATTTAATCCACTGATGGGTTCATGTTTTGACAGGATATTGGGAAGTCAATGAAACAGAGGGAAGACTCCGTTGAAGGGACTGGATCCTTGGATGTATACCCCTAGGGACTCCTTCTTATCCCCAGTACCTGCCTCTCTTTATCCTTTTGCTTCTTTGATGTCCAGAGGTGAAGAACCTCCTTGTCTTACTTGTGATAAGATACCCCAACAAAAGCAACTTATGGGAGAATGGCTTTACTTTAACTCATAGTTCAAGCTACAGTCCGTCATGGTAGGGAAGTTTCAGCACCAGGAGCTGGTCATATTGCATCTGCAGACAGCAAAGGAAGCTTGTGCCCAGCTCATTTTCTCCTTTTTATATAATCTAGTATCCCAACCTAGGGAATGGTGCCACCCACAGTTGGGGAGTCTTCTGATCTAAATTAATTTAATAAATCCCCCCAGGTATTCCCAGAGGCCAAGATAACCTAGATAATCCCTCACAGGTGTGCTGGAAGGGTGAGCTCCTAGATGGTTCTGGATCCTATCAAGCTGACAATTAACACTAACCATTCCAGTCATCTATCACTCCAGCTGCTCTGATATTGCACTTCACCTTAGACCCAGAGCCGTGGTGCCAAGCTAAACCATGAGCCCAAACAAATATCTCCACTTTTAATGATTTCATTTATTATTTTTATTTTATGTGTATGAATGTTTTACGTGTATGTATGTAAGTGCACCCTTGTCATGCAATGTCCATGCAGGTCAGAAGAGGGTGTCAGATCCCCTGAAACTGGAGTTACAAATGCTTGTTAGCCACTGTGTGGGTGCTGGGAACTGAACCCAGGTCATCCATAGGAGCAGCCACTGCTCTTCACCACTGAGCCATCTCTCCAGCCCCAATATTTCCTCTTGTAAAGTTGTTTTTCTCAGACATTTTGCCACAGCAGTGGAATTCTTGCTAACATAATGAAAGAGGCCAGTGGCAGGATTGATGGCTGAGGGTAAGGAGTCACAGCGATAGCAGTGGATAGTAAGACAAGCAGCAGTCCTTCAACCTGGACCCATACAAGTTCTATCAGGTTATAGATTGGTTAGGACCAAAATAGAGTGGAAGTGAACGTGTGCTTTTTAATTTGTATAGGAGATCAACTGACATCCAGAAAGGAGATGGCTGATATCCCTAAAGTGGTGGAAAACTCATGTCACTTTACCCAGTTCCCAGATTATTGTTCATAGTACCAAAATAAACTGAAAAGGGAACCCTTCCTCTTGCAAAATAACCTGAAATATCATCCCAGCTACACATGGAAAACAGATGCAAGACCCTCCCTAAAAACCCCAGTGATTGGGAAGTCATGTGGAACAGTCGAAATTCCAGAATTTTTTACCACCACCAAATGTCTAAACTGATACCAATGTTAGTAAGAGGGCCAAACCTTGCTGATTAGCTGATTAGTAGAGTGGGGATTTATGTAGGATAGTAGCATAAGTATTTAGCACAACTTTCTTCACAGATATTCCAGGTGATTCTACTGCAAGCATATACTTAGCAGATTATAGAAACGCCACACAGAAGGACCCAGCAAGAGCCCCTGAAACTAATGCCACATGCCCCAGGAAGGAAAAGCAGACCAGAAACGAGAGTGTCCAGAGAAGCACTGAAGAAAATCACCACCCCTAGTAAACACTTGACAGATTCAAAGTGTTGTCCCCAATGTCTCCATTCAATTTATCTGTTAGACCTATGCAAAAATCAGATGGATCATGATTGGTGAAAGTGACCCTAAAAAATTTAAAGTGTGTGTGGAGCCTATGCCTAGGTATGTGTTAGGATGGAGGCCTTAACGGCTTCATCCTCAGCTGACACGGCATCAACAGAGTATGGAAATTGTTTTGTCACTGTTAATTTATTGCATATTTTCCTTTGATCAACAGCAACAGGAATAATTCCAAGTAATTCATGCACTTAACAAAGATGGTATTAGACTTTATCTACTTCCACAGGTATCAGGTCTGAACTGCAGTCTTATGCTTATTCCTGTCCTTTTTTACCTTTTCCCCCCCTTTCATCCATTAAAGGCATTTTACGTAATAACTTGTGTAGATAATCTCATTTCTATATGAGTATGAGGTATTTGTTGGACAGATGGAAAGTACCCTTACCCACTGAGTGATCTCACCAGCCCTATATCTTGGATAGGATTGATGCTAATGTGATAATTTTCAGTGTGCCTTTTGTGGAATTTTGCTTTTCTCTCATGAATCCTTAGGCTGTGCTTGGTTAGAGTTCCTGAGTTTTAGACACAGTATAACTTTATAAGCAAAGTAAGATCCTCTGAATTAGAAGCTGTAGGTAGTTGATGGCCATCTTCTGTTCTTTAAATCTCTCTCTCTCTCTCTCTCTCTCTCTCTCTCTCTCTCTCTCTCTCTCTCTCTCTCTCTCTCTCTCTCTCTCTCTCTCTCTCTCTCTCTCTCTCTCTCTCTCTCTCTCTCTCTCTCTCTCTCTCTCTCTCTCTCTCTCTCTCTCTCTCTCTCTCTCTCTCTCTCTCTCTCTCTCTCTCTCTCTCTCTCTCTCTCTCTCTCTCTCTCTCTCTCTCTCTCTCTCTCTCTCTCTCTCTCTCTCTCTCTAGGGATTTTCATGCCTCTGCCTCCCATCTTGCTGTAAAAGAGCTAGGATTATAGACACAGGCTACTGAATCCAGCTCTATGTGGGTTCTTGGGATCTAAGGTCTGCTCCTTACACTTGTGTAAGCACTTTACCCACTGAGAATCTCCCTAGCCCCTGTGGTCATTTTATACTAATCCTGTCAGTGGACTAACAAAGGCTGGGGTAATTAACAGCAATTACAGTGAGGACTGTAGGCTGTTGGGTTGAGAATGCAAAGTTAGAGGTATAGAGTAACTATGCTCAATAGCCAGGAAATCACCAAGCTGTCCACTTAACGATTCTGTGATCAGGGATAAGTGTGAATGGGCAGTTCCATAAATCCTGGCAAGAATTTAGGGCTTAGTTCACCCAGGAATGAGAATCTATCTAACTAGACTAAACTAGCATAATGCTGTTGTAGCTGAGGTTATTCTAGAATGAGGTGGAGTAAGAAGATGATAGTCACTAAATTCAGAGCTCTCCAAACAACTCCTGCATCAGGAATTATAGCTCCAATTGAGAATCCTACTGAAAAAACAATTTTAGAAGATTGTACTTGGCTATTATTTTCAAGGATGGAACTTGTACCCGTCCTGTCAGGGGGTGCAAGTAGATATTTTTTTTTCACATGTGAGGCTGGTTTTAGTAAAAGAGTAGCAGTTGATCCCACAAGTTCAAAGATTGGACAGTATTAAACTGGTTTTTAATCCCATGCCTGACTTGCTTGGTATTTTCTATCCCCTGGATCTCAGCTGTTTGCTTGAGTAGCCATAGCGGCTCATGCCATTTCTGCTCCTGCCTCTTTTGATGTTTCTAACACTGATGTTTATGCTTCTTCTAGGGAATGAAGACAGTTCTGAGCTTTAGTTGTTCAAACTAAGGTGTCTCTTAACCTTTGGAGATATTCTACAGGACTGATCACCCACTGTGTTTTCTTCAGAAACTGTATCCAACTTTAGTATACACTGCCAACGATGTGCTTCTTGCATCTCAGTCTCTTCCTCCTCCTCCTCCTCCTCCTCCTCATCTTCATCCTTGTCCTCCTCGTCCTCGTCCTCGTCCTCCTCTTTTCCTCCTCCTCCTCTGGACCTTCTTCCTCTTCCTCTTCTTCCTCTTCCTCCTCTTTCCCCTCCTCCTCTTCCTCTTTCTCTTTGTCTTCCGTTCCTCCTCATCATCTGTATCTGTTTCTTCTTCTGTCTTCTGCTTCTTCTCATTTTTGCTTTTCTGGGATTGTCCTTACTGATAATAATCTTAGTCCATAAATTTTGCCTTGAGTTTTGTTTTAATGAGGAAAAGGAAAGCTTTAAATTTTTTCCTGTTCTCTTCCATTTTAGATTATTATTTTCAAGAGGACACGCTGTGTACTAAATCAGGCCAGCTAATAAATATTTTTGTTTTTGTAGGCCACATGGTGAGTGCAGCAACTTTTCAATATGCTGTTACCATGAGAGAGTCAGCACAAAGAGTACATAAACTTCATTTATAAAAGCAAGCTGCAGGCTGGATTTTGATCATAGGAAATAGTTTTCTGACTCCTGTACTGAATTATAAGCAGATGTGCCAGTTATGTTACAAACACCTGTGATCCCAGCACTAGGGAAGCCGAGGCAGGAGGATCATGAATTCAAGGTCAGGCTGAACTATACAGCCAAGCCATCTCAGAAAGCAAACAAGCAAGTAAACAGACCCCTAAAACAAAACAAAAAGCTAGTGTGATGGAAACTGTTAGAGTTTTTGCAGAAAACAGACCTAGATTTGATTCCTACTTCCATAGCATACTGATGTATAATTGTGCAATTTACTTGACCTGAGTCTGTATCTCTTCATTTGTTGAAATGGGCCTCACAACCTTTTAAGTTTTCATAAGAATTAAATAAATTGGAAAAAAGTCATATTTGAAAATCGTTTGGTAGATTGTAAGTTCTCTGTACACTGAAGCAATTTTTTTGATTTTTGCCATTTTTTTTCTGAATGGCACCTGACATTAATAACCCACAATATCCTAGGTAGTCACTAGATTCTTGCTGAAGAAATAGGAGGAAGCCAGCAGACTGCTTCTACTGGTGAAGAGATTCCCAAAGCAAACCTTCCTGAAGTCTTTCCTATGCTTAATGTGAATACAGCGAGCAGTTGCGTGGAAGCTGTACTAGGCTTCTAATAGTGGACTATTGGTTCATAGTTTTATTACAGATTAATCTTATAACCTTCAGTCTGACCTCTAAAAAAGTTGCATGGTCATTGATGTCCAAAGGTAAAGCTTCGATAGAGTAGATGTTTTGAAGAACAAATGCTGTCTGAAGATTTTTATTGTCCTAGTCTGAAGGATCTCAGGCTATTTTTAAGTTTTGTGGTATATTAAACAATAAAGAAAAGCCAAATGTGGTTAAAATCATTGTGGCATATTTAAATTGTTTACATAGAATAAAGTAATTCTTTTAACTCACAAAATAAAACTTATCATAATTCTGGTTACTATAGACTATTCAGAATCTGAATATGAGGCCTATCATGAGTGGAACTGTACTAAATGAACCTTGAGGTCCCTCTCCCCTGAGTTTGACCTTGCTCAACTCATAAGACCTCTAACTTGTTGGCACTTTCAAGCATTTTCAACAACTGTTTTATGCTTCTGAGAAATAGTTCTGCTGTTCCATAAAAGTACACCTGGAAATATCGATACATTTTGGATAATAGCTTTCATATTTCAGAATTAGGCCTGATAACTTACTCTGTAGAGGAATGAGAAAAACAGAAGCTCAGCCAGAAGAAATACTATAAAATACAGTTTAGGTTGATATGCATGAAACCATGCATGGGTAATAAATAGTGCCGTCCCACTCAGGGGATCTTCTTGGAAATAAATACTACTCCTTTTATTAAGTTTAAGGAAATGTTATATACACAGGAACAACAAAAACATACATCAGAGTGAGCTTTTTCTTGTGGTTTGGTATAAACTATCCTTGGAGACCTATAGAACTAAAACACATTGTAATAATTTTTGAATGTGCCTATGCCCACAGAATTAAATAATAAACATTATACAAGCCTTCAGTACAGAATCTTGTAGACACAGTGTCCAGGAGATGCAGGGGCCACATATCTTCCTTGTGAGTCCAGGCAGCTGACTATCCTTCTAGTTATGGGAATGCTAATTCCACGAACTGTCATATAAAGAGAAGGGTATTGTATTGTAGCAGGCACTACAGAGCTCCTGAAGAGCTGTTACTGTTTCTTGTTCATCACTGCATCCACAGTGCTGAGGATACAAATAAGACCCTAATAATGATTTGTGAGATGTTTGAGAATGAGCATGCTCTCATGTTTGATCCTTACACTGACCTGTGAGGTGCACATAATAAGCCCCATCTATGGATGAGCAGCTAAAGTCAACAGCTGCTAAATAGCAGCAGTTATGATTCAATTTGAGATCAACTACTGTAAATAGGTAATGTGCTCTCCAGGTGCAGATATGTGGAATTGGCTGGATGGGCTTAGTTGTACATCAGAAAAACATTTTACATGGAAGATTTCATCTGAAATGAATACTCATTTGGGGTCAAAAGCAGATGCCTTTAGCCATACTGAACTTAAGTGTTATCTCTATTTCATAGTGTCTTGCCATCGGGCTCTGGGAGAGACATTGGCTTAAAATGGTTCTAAGGCTTATACCCATGTGGACTTCATAGAAGCTGAGATAAGACTTCTCTTGAATAACTGGAAGGTGTTAGGTGATATTTTGGTCATTTGTTTTTCTTCTCATTTTTCTCCTTTAGGCTCATGAAGTCAAAGATGATATCTCATAATGAGAAGTGCATGAGATGATGGAAGAAACTAGAAGCTGAAGTTTTATAGTTAAATTACCCCATTTTGCCTACAATGAGAAAAGGAATCAATAACAAGAAGCAGCTTGCCCAGAGTGGCAATTTTGTTAAATAGAATAAGGATCCAGATAAGGACATTTCAAAAGTTGACAATGTGTCCATTTCCTTACCTCACACCCCTGAAGAGTGAAAAGAGATCTAAGTGATAATGAAGTTGTTGTGTATGGTTGAATCCTTTCTGCTCTGGTGAAGACATACATCCAGATTTATCCATGTCTCATAATTTTATATATCAAACATAGGAAAAATAAATCCGGCAATAGAAGCAAGCATAAAGGAGTAAGCGGCATATCAGCTGCTGTGCACAGAGGTCTGAAGACTCAGTCTTTTACAAAAACTGCACTGTTGTACTTGTCTTCCTATAACGGATGTACTTACAGCCCATATGCTTTGATGGCAGCAGCTTCTTTTTGTAGATGGTGAAATCAGCCTTGCATAGCTTGAGAAATCATGCAAAAGCTAACCTAAGATACTTTCTGTCAGATTCCCCTATGACTGACCATCATGTTCCAGCCTTCTTCTGTCTGAACATGTGGCAGCTACAGTTCTATGGAGCCTAATAGTGATACTATAATCTGGGAGTGAAGAGTTGTGCTTCTCAGGGGACATTTGGAAGACTAGCACCTCTGCAGCAAGTGAAGCAGGTGTGGGGCTCCAACAGAACTTAAGTTCTCAGAGAATACCACCCTCTGTCCTATAAGTCAGCCAGTAACTCTGCGGTTGATAACTCTTTTGCCTTTCTGATGATACATCTGTGGGAATGGTGTATGCCAAGAACTCCACCTGGAGAGGACTGAAGGTCAGTGTTTTAGTCTGGCTGCAGAGTAGTGACCATAGTGACTGGTCCTTGCTGGGTGGTCTGGAGCAGGTATTGTGATAGTTCAAAAGAACAAATTGGAAAATTGCCTACATACACATTCTTCAAACAATATAATGTGCTCTGGAAGAAATCACTCATAAAATGATACACTCTACAAATTTGGTGCACAATATCAAAACAGAATATTTAAATGTTCTGTTTCATAGTATATGAACTGTTAACCATATGTTAGTTATTATCCTAAACCACTGAGGCCCAAACACAAATGTGATATAGCCCTCAAGGAGCTCACACTCCAATGGGAAGACAAGTTAGGGGGCAACCATACAAGAAGGTGGCATATTATTGGAAACTAGTAACCTGTAGAGGATGTTCCAGGAACTTGAAGAAAGCACAACTGGACCAGCCTGGTATGTGGAGATAGTTTTAGAAAGGCTTCTTGGAAAAGGTGAGTCTTGTGTTAAGTCTGTAAATAGAAGCTGCAGTGCATCTGGGAGATACAGGGGGAAAACAACCTGCAGAAGAATTTGGAGAATAAAGTATCAAGCAGCAGCTATCCTCTTTAAGAGTGTCATGGAGTTTATTATTGACAGAGCACAGTCATGATGCATATGTGGCTAAAAGGTCATTTGTTCAAAATCAGAGCCATACTGCTCTTCCTCAAGAGTTTTTTTTTTTTAAATAGCTCTAATTAAGTGTGAGTTGCAAGTATCTAAGTCATGGCACACATGATGAGATAAGAATGCTCATGACAAGAAAATAACTGCTATTTACAGATAAAGGAGCTCACAGCTTGGAAACACCTGGTTTCTACAGAGAAAAGTCTGAAGAATTAAACAAAAATGTAACTGGAACCATTACTCCCTCATCTTTTCATCAGCAATAATCTCTGTCTTCTCTATGGTTCATGTTACTGTTTTTGACTATCTAAGACTGAGTAAAAAACAGTTCCACAGATTTCCATCTTGATTTGTTACTATGATAACTCTTATTCCACAGGCTAAGGCTTTATAACGCCAATGTAGTTACTGTTATAAACCAGGGAATGGAGGAAATGACAGTGGGTCTGTGGACTTTGTGAACCAGTCTTTAATCAAAATTCCATTTATTACCAGGCATCCATAAGCCCCCATTCTAACAGGGGGTGGTGATAATCCTTTGGTCTTCTGGCAAACAACGTCAACTCAGACCCCATGCTTGCTAATAATCCTCAATATGTCTGAACATTCTTTCCCCCAGAATATCCCGCCCTTCAAGTGTATGGCCAAAAGTTCCATGGGTACGACCTGGGAAAATAATTATTGCATGCATGAACTACAGTGTTGCAGTGTATTCCTTCTACAGACTCCTTCAAGTCAAAGGGTTTTAAATGTTGTAAACTGGCTCAACTCTAAAAACAAATACCTTCTAAATCTTAATTGATGGGACTGCCCTCATCCTCTTGCTCCTTAATTATAGTTTTTATTCCTCTGGTTGTAGAAGTTAAGAATTACCTTGTTGAATGCTCTCAGATATATTTTTTCTCTTGGGGATACTATGTTCTTTTAACCATCTTAACAATTCCTGTGGTTAAAAGCCCTTGGTACCCTTTCAGTCCTGCAAGTTATTAAAGTAATTTTAGCATCCTGACTTCTGATTATCCAAGTATCTCTACCTAGTCCATTACTTGGAGGCTCCACCATCTGAGGGTGTAAATGACTTTGGTTTGTGACTAGCTTTTCTAGAGTCAGCCCCAGCCTGCAGAGAAGAGCCACCCCTGATATTTTCCTGTGACTCATGCCCCTCTCACCAATGGGCTCCTAATGACCTAAGTTGACGCTCTGTTGGCCAGGCTTTCTGTGGAACAGGCTCTTCTCACCTCACACTGCATCATCTGAGCATATTCATCTTTCCCACTTTACCACCAGGGCAACCCAGGCATTTGTGTTTTCATCTGTGTTCTCCAAAGGTTTACTCAAGCTTCCAAGAGCTGCTCTAGCAATGAGCTTGCTGCATCCCTAGGGATCCTTGTTAAGGTGTTCAATATAACACAGTGAGAAAGAGTCCACAAGTCAATAAATGCTTGCTTATTTAATCCTATAGTCCAGATTCTTTGATCAAGTATTCTTGATCAGTCTGAGTTCAGTCAGGAAATGGAAACCACAGTTTAATATAAACAATCGAGTTTTACTATAAAGAATTATTAAACTCTAGTGAAGAAGTAACTATAAAAATGTAAAATGGACTATTTAAAATATTTTATTTAATATTCACACACACATATAATGTATTTGGATCAAATCCACCTCTACTAGCTCCCCTTCTAATTCCACTACTGTCCCTCTTATCACTTTTTCCTCTTAACATCACTCAATCTCTTTTTTAAAAATCCCCATGAGAGGCTAGAGAGCTGGCTCAGCAGTAAAGAGCACTGACTGCTCTTGCAGAGGACCCGGGTTTGATTCCCAGCACCCACATGGCAGCTATGAACCACACTTAAGTCCAGTTCCAGGTAAATCCAAAGCCCTCTTCTGACCTCCGTGGCATTGCATGGCACAGATGAACTCACATACATACTGGCAATACATTCATACACATAAAATAAAAATAATAAATAAAATATTTTTTAAAATCCCCATGAGTCCATTTAGGGCTGATTGATGTGCATGGATGTAAGACTATAGCATTGGAAAGCCTCTCAGAGCCCTGAAGTAAGCTTATGTTCCCTCTTCCAGAAGCCATCAATTACCAACAGCTCCTTAGATAGGGCTGGGATTTCATGAGTCCTTCTGCAGTCCATGCTGGGATTTTGGCTGGCTTGATCTTGTGCAAGTCTTGTGCCTGCAGTCATAGTCACTCTGATTTCATGTGTCCCAGTGTGCTGTCCAGTCCCTCTAGCTCTTACAATCCTCCTGATTCTAAAGTGAAACTTTCAGGTGGAGAAGTATACCTAAAGAATGGACAGTTTTGAATAGAGGTTCTCTCTAACAAATGCTAGAGTCCAAGCTTCATTGGAATAGGTATGGCATGAGATATTGTGCTCTCTTAGTCCAGAATTAGGAATGCAGACTAGCTGTGACTGGATGGCAAAAGAGTTGTGCACTACTGCCAGAGCAAGTCTAGAGCACACCAGGATTGACAGGAGGAAGACTTCAGTTGAGGTAGTGAGGAATGCAGGCTTACCAAAGGAAGTTTACACATACACTGCTATACAAATGAGAATGCCCTTGCAGCAGCGAAACAACTTCCTATTTCTTTCTAACAAGATAGAGCTATGCTTACAGGAGAAGAAGTTCTTACACACCTCTCCCCAGATGAGAAGAAACAGTTCTGACAGTCTCAGGAAGCACTGTAGAACTGACGTCTTTAGGACCATCTGTCCAGGTATCCTCATCCCTTATTTCAGGGTTTCAGAGTTTTCTCAGCTAGAGCCATAGAAGACTAGCCTCTCTATCACTTAGGTCATATATGGACCAAAGTACTAAGAGCTTGAAGAGACAAGTGCTAGGTGTCTTGTGGGAAGCAGCTGAAGGCATGATAGATAGAAAGGAGCCAAAGGCTTGATGCCGTTGCAGGACTGACAGTATGCTGACTGACCTCAGAAGAGCTAAAGCTGGATTAGGAGTGGCTGTAGACATTGGAGGTGGTTGCAGAGTCAGAAAAGGTGAGCATGAAGGCCTAGCATCCTATCAGGGTGGGGTGGTTCTAACTGCATTGTTACTCTTACTTATTACAGTGAGAATCAAAATCAGGAATGTAATGCAGGGCAAATGGCTTAAAATTTAGCATTTGGAGTCAGATCTCCTTGGGTATGAATCTTAGTTTATTCATAAAACCGAGATAGTAATACTGCTGATCTTGGAGGAATGTATGATAAAGATTAAGTAGGATAAAACTCTTAGCACAAAGCATTGTCCTAAATATTTTTCCTCTGTTTAAAAACACAGTTGTTGGGCTAGGGATGTAGCCAAGTAGGTAGAGTGCTCATCTAGCATGCAGAAAGCCCTGGGTTCAATCCCCATCACTGCATAGAAAGGTGGAGTGGAGGCATGGTAGCACATTGCTATAATCCCAACACTCAGAAGGTGGAGGCAGGAGGATCAGAAATTCAAGGTTATCCTCAGTTACTAAGGGAGTTCAAAGCCATCTTGGAGTAAACAAGGCCTGTCTCAAAAAATGTGGCTAAAAATTGCAACCATTTCACAATTACAAAGATTGAAGAAATGAGCAATCAAAAATAAAGATAAGCACAGCATCAGAATATTTCATTGTTCACTTTTGTTGCTAGCATGTTTGATTTGGAAGATGGTTGCCACATGCTTTTGAGCCAAGAGACAGTTCTTGTAATCCAGGGACTGGGTTTTTAGAAATAACCCAGTCTGTAAGGTGATTAAAATCTCTATGCTTGTGGAGCTTATAATCTAGTGGAGTAAGGCAAAGTCCTCCTTGCCCCCATTTCTGCAAAAACTCTTTCTGTATAAATCAGAGAAGCTTTCTATACAGATCAGTTCTGCTGGGAAATGGCTATGGGTGGGTTCCTAGGAATCTCCATTGGTTTTCTTGTCAGAATGTTCTTCCTTTGTCATAAACATTAGAGTAAGCAGAAACATGATCTCTACTAAGGGGAATATTTTACCTCTACTCACCAAAAAGCCATGTGTCTCTTGGGTAGACCTTCATTTACTGTTCCAAATCTACTCTCCCCTCTTCTCTACTCTGCTTTGTATGGAAGCTGGGCTCCAGGGGCTGTATCACAGGTTCCCCTGCCCTCTGCTTTTCAGGTGGATTCAACCCAGGCTGTGCCCTACCTGCCCACATTATGTCTTCTATTCCATTCACACTTTCTTCAACCCCGTGCATGATCTAGGTGGTACACCACCACTATGTATATGGTTCTGAAAAGCAAATCTCATGTTGTACCTGATAAATAGCTCAAAACTTCATTCTTTCATCATGGAAAAATATAAACTCTTTAGTTTTAAAATGTCCATGATCAAATATGATCTGCCTCCCCTCCATCTTTCCTGCTAAGTCTCATATTGTTTCATTAAATATCTACTTTTGTGCTGCTAACTTGTATCCACTTGTATTTATTACTTTGACCCCTACCTATTCCTTTTTTATCCTTTAATTTAGGGTTATTTTTGCCATCTACAATAGCATTCTGGAAAATATTGCTGTATTAGTTACATTTCTGTTGCTGTGAAAGAGAGACTGACCAAAGTAACTTATAGAAGGAAAAGTTTATTTAGCCTATGTTTCCAAAGGGGCAAGAGTCAGTCCATCATTATGGGGAGGTATAGAGGCAGAGGTGGTTGGAGGAGAAGCAGAAGTTAAGCTCTCACATTTTCAAGCAGGCACAGGAAACAGAGCGACTGGATATCCAGCAAGGCTTAAGAACTCTCCAAGCCTGCCCCCAATGACATGTTTCCTCCAGCATAGCCACACCTTTTAAGACCTCCCAAACCAGCATCACCAACTGGGGACAAAATGTCCAAATACTTGAAGCCTATAGGGGACATTCTTATTTATACCATCACAGGGGAAGAAAGCGAACATAAATTTTGGATATGCTGTGTTTGAAGCAGCTATGGCTATGGCCCATTAAAGTGGACTCCACTGATATCAAATGGCA
>NW_008336664.1:28247-29280 GCF_000622305.1 Nannospalax galili
TGCTAGTGATACTAGATATAGGGTCTGCCTTAATCCAATATGACCTCATCTTACTTTGGTTACACCTTCAAAGGCCTATTTCCAAAATGGTCACATCACAGGTTTTGAAGGGGGCACAAATTAGGGTGGGATGGAGAGCTAAGAGGCTGTACAGCATCTGTCCCCTAATACCACACCGCCTGGCTAACCATCTTTATTCTTAAAAAGATGCTAGTGATACTAGATATAGGGTCTGCCTTAATCCAATATGACCTCATCTTACTTTGGTTACACCTTCAAAGGCCTATTTCCAAAATGGTCACATCACAGGTTTTGAAGGGGGCACAAATTAGGGTGGGATGGAGAGCTAAGAGGCTGTACAGCATCTGTCCCCTAATACCACAAGAACTGTTCATGTCTTCACAGATGGGCACGTTGAGGCTCTTCTTTGATCCTCTTTTCTTCTTCAATACTTGATTCTAACCTTTTTAGCCGTTCTTTTTTTCCATTGTAAAAATAAGTCTGGCTCACTCTTAGGAGTAATATATCAGAACTCTGTTTAGTTCTACACAATCAACTTGATAATTAGGAAAACGAATGAAATCATACTAACATTTCACACATTTAACCAGTTAAGCATTTCACAATTTTAGCTACAAATTTTATCTTTGGTGTTCTTTCATGGATGTCATGTAGTTTGACCATATTCTTCCCTCTCATCTCCCTCCTTCTGTTTTATTTGCAGCATGCACTTTGGATTGCATGTAGTTTTGCGTGCACTATGGTATTGATGAGCAACAAAACAGTATATTTCTCAGTGGCCCCGATTAAAGCACTTCTGTCTAGTAACACCCTGGTAATTGCACTTCTGTCTGGAACTTGTATAGACCAAGATGGCCTTGAACTCACAGAGACCTGCCTGCCTCTGCCTCTGAGTCCTGGGATCAAAGGTGTGTGCCACCATAGTCAACGGTAGGAGACACAGCACTGCTCGGTAGTATCAGTGGAGTTCTTCCTCTACTGCTCAGTTGCCAACTTAGAGACTCTGACAGTG
>NW_008336665.1:0-458 GCF_000622305.1 Nannospalax galili
TTCCAGTGGGAGGGATATGGGAGGGTGCCAATGGGGAAGGGGGTATAAAGATAGTTAAGATGTGCTGTGTGAAATACACAAAAATTCATTTAAAAATTTACAAAAAAGGTGGGAGGGGAGAGGAGAGCTGGGTAGCACATGCCTGCAATTCCAGCACTTGAGAGGCAGAGGCAGGCAGATCTCTGTGAATTCTAGGCCAGCCAGGGCTACATAGTGAGACCCTGGAGAGAGAGAGAGAGAGAGAGAGAGAGAGAGAGAGAGAGAGAGAGAGAGCAGCAAGATGGCTTACCAGGTAAAGTCGCTTGCCACCAAGCCTAATGCCGAGTTAGATTCCCCAGACCCACATGGTAGAAGGAGAGAATCAATTCCTGCAAGTTGTCCTCTGAACTCTACACACTCACCACCACGATATGCATACATTGTGACACATACATGAGAGTACACACACTTGCACATGT
>NW_008336666.1:0-472 GCF_000622305.1 Nannospalax galili
GGCACATGGGGCAATAATGTTGGCATACTGAAGCATTGTGACATCACAATGCTGCATGGTGAAATGACAAAGGAATATTGTGAAGTCATATTTTAACATTGTGATGGCACCTGCATGGTGAAATGACAAAGGAACATTTTGAAGTCATCTTTTAACATTTTGATGGCACTATGGAGAAATATAATAACACATGGGCTTAAACTGAAAATAATGGAGAAGAGCAACATGAATATTTGTGTCTATATTATGGAAAACAGGTTAAATAAAATTGTGTCATATGGAGCTTTATGACTTTGAGGGCAGACCTCGCAGACTCACACAGATTGTGGAGACGTGACAGTAAAACAGTCTGACCCTTTCACCTCTAAACTAGAGCAGTAATGCTTTTACCCCTTTTTCTTTTAAAATTCTTTTTAAGACTTCATTGAAAAAGAATTATGGCTTTAAATTTTTAAAAAAAAAAATCCTACAC
>NW_008336666.1:4782-7365 GCF_000622305.1 Nannospalax galili
GGGGGGGGCGTTGTTCTTGTTATTCTAAGGCTTTCAAGTGCATGATTAAGTTGTTAGTATGCAACTTCTCATGCTATTTGATGTAGACACCTAATGCTATAAACTTCCTTCTAAGGACGGCTTTTCCTGTGTCCCATAGATTTTGATATACTGTGCTTTCATTTGTATTCAATTCTGGGAATATTTAAATTTACTTTTTGATTTCTCCCTCGATCCAATTTTCATTCAGTAGTGTTTTTCAGATTCAACAGTTTGCATACTTTTCATTTTTCAGATTCAACAGTTTGCATACTTTTCCCCATTTCTTTTTGTTTTGCCCAACTTTATTCCTTTGTGGTCAGATAGGATACAGGATGTTATTTCAAAATGGGGGGGTTGTTCCGGTTTTTCTAAGGCTTTCAAGTGCATGATTAAATTCTTAGTATGCAACTTCTCAAGCTATTTGATGTAGACGCCTAATGGTATAAACTCCAGTCTTAGGGCTGCCTTTCCTGTGTCCCATATATTTTGCTATACCGTAGGATGTTCTGTAAATATCTGTTAGGTTAATTTTGATTTATGATGTCAATTAACTTGCAAGTTTTTCTATATAGTTTGTGTCTGGATAACCTGTCTGTTGATGAGAATGGGATCCGGAAGTCATCCACTATCACTGCCTTTGAGTCATTATGTGATTTTAGATCTCATAGTGTTTCCTTTATGAAATTGGGTGCACCAGAGTTTGGTGAATATATGTTCATGATTGTAATATCTTCTTGATTGATTGTTCCTTTGATCAGTTCAAACTTTTAAAATTTGTTGAAACTTGCTTTGTGTCCTGATATGTTGTTGATTTGGGAGAAAATTCCATGAATTGCTGAGAAGAAAATGTACCTCTCAGCGGATTTTTTTTAATGACTATGACATGTCTTTTCCTATCCCTTCTGACTAGTTTGGTTTGAGGTCTGTTTTACCATATACCAGAATAGCCACATTTGCTTTTTTCTTAACTCCATTTGCTTGGAATGTCTTTTTTTGATGAGAATGGGATCTGGTTGTCATCCCCTATCACTGCCTTTAAGTCATCATGTGATTTTAGATCTCATACTGCTTCTTTTTTAAAATTTGGTGTTCTGTGTCTGGTGCATATGTTCAGGATTACATAGCCTCTCCGTGGATTTTTCTTTAATGACTATGAAATGTCCTTTTCTATCCCATCTGAATAGTTTTGGTTTGAAGTCTATTTTAACATATAACAGAATAGCCACATCTGCTTCTTTCTTAGCTCCATTTGATTGGAATTCCTTTTTCCATCCATTTATTCTTAAGGTGGTGTCTATTTTAATGGTCAGTTGTATTTTTGGAGGCATCAGAAGATATGATCCTTTTCTAATCCAGCTAATTAATCTGTATCTAGTTATTGAGAATTAAGACAGTTAACATTAAGAGTTATTTCTCACCAATATTTATTAAATCCTGTTATTTTGTTCTGGTGGTTTTGTTTTCTTTGTCCTCTTGATTAACTGCTCTGGAATTGTTTATTATTCCTTGTGCTTTCTCGGGTGTGTGCAAATTCTCATTAGAGAAGACTCATTCCTCCCAGTATCTATTGTAAAGCTGACTTTTTGGACATAAATTCCTGAAGTATGTTCTTGTCATGGAAAGATTTCATTTCTCCTTCTATTTCAACTGATCACTTTGTGTAATAGCCTGGTTTGGTATCTGTGACTTTTAAGAATTTGTAGAACATCAGTCAATTCCCTCCCAGAGATTTCAGAATCTAAAATGAGGTCTCATAGGCTTCCCATTATATGTGATTTGCACTTTCTTTCTAGAAGCTTTACTATCCTTTGTTCTGTATATTTAGCGTTCTGTACATTTTGTGAGATGGGGAATTTATTTTCTGGTCCTATTTGATGATTTGTATACCACTTGCACATTAATAGGCATCTTCTTCCTTAGATTTGATGAATTTTCTTCAATGATTTTGTTGAAAATACTTTTGGCTCCTTGAACCTGAGTGTCTGCTCATTCTCATATATCTGTGATTTGTAGATTTGATCTATTTATAATATCCCAGAATTCCTGCACATTCTGTTCCTGGGTTTGTTTGTTTTTAATTTAACATTTTCCTTGATGGAATGTTCTAATTTCCCTATCTTATCTTCAAGGCATGATATTTTCACTTCTATTTGATCCATTCTATTGCTTAGACTTTCCACCACGTTTGATTTTGCAGATTGAATTTCTCCTTTCAACTTTTATTGCTGTTTGGCTTTTTTTCAGAAATTCTATTTCTTTAGTACATTATATTTTAATATCTTGAGTTATTTTCTTTCTTTCATTGTTCTGTGTTTTCATCAACTTCATTCTGGAATTTATGCCTTTTCTCTTTGAGTTCATTGAGCAAATCTATAATTGCTATTGCTGTTTTTTCAGAAATTCTATTTCTTTAGTACATTATATTTTAATATCTTGAGTTATTTTCTTTCTTTCATTGTTCTGTATTTTCATCAACTTCATTCTGGAATTTATGCCTTTTCTCTTTGAGTTTTGAGTTCATATCTATAATTGCTATTTTGAAAGCAGCATCTCCTGTATCAC